>NW_028142413.1:0-70863 GCF_055691185.1 Crinia signifera
TGCATGGCAGGGGGCTTAAGGGGGCCTGGACCCGCCCACTTCCGCTTTGGGGACCAGCAACAGTTGCCAGGGCAACCCTGGGCATGGCAGGGGGCTTAAGGGCGCCTGGACCCGCCCACTTCCGCTTTGGGGGCAAGCAACAGTTGCCAGGACAACCCTGGGGATGGCAGGGGCTTAAGGGCGACTGGACCCGCCCACTTCCGCTTTGGGGGCCAGCAACAGTTGCCAGGGCAACCCTGGGCATGGCAGGGGGCTTAAGGGGGCCTGGACCCGCCCACTTCCGCTTTGGGGCCAGCAACAGTTGCCAGGGCATCCCTGGGCATGGCAGGGGGCTTAAGGGGGCCTGGACCCGCCCACTTCCGCTTTGGGGGCCAGCAACAGTTGCCAGGGCAACCCTGGGTATGGAAGGGGGCTTAAGGGTGCCTGGACCCGCCCACTTCCGCTTTGGGGGCCAGCAACAGTTGCCAGGGCAACCCTGGGCATGGCAGGGGACTTAAGGGGGCCTGGACCCGCCCACTTCCGCTTTGGGGGCCAGCAACAGTTTCTAGGGCAACCCTGGGCATGGCATGGGGCTTAAGGGTTGCCAGGGCAACCCTGGGCATGGCAGGGGGCTTAAGGGGGCCTGGACCCGCCCACTTCTGCTTTGGGGGCCAGCAACAGTTGCCAGGGCAACCCTGTGCATGGCAGGGGGCTTAAGGGGGCCTGGACCCGCCCACTTCCGCTTTGGGGGCCAGCAACAGTTGCCAGGGCAACCCTGGGCATGGCAGGGGGCTTAAGGGTGCCTGGACCCGCCCACTTCCGCTTTGGGGGCCAGCAACAGTTGCCAGGGCAACCCTGGGCATGGCAGGGGGCTTAAGGGGGCCTGGACCCGCCCACTTCCGCTTTGGGGGCCAGCAACAGTTGCCAGGGCAACCCTGGGCATGGCAGGGGGCTTAAGGGTGCCTGGACCCGCCCACTTCCGCTTTGGGGGCCAGCAACAGTTGCCAGGGCAACCCTGGGCATGGCAGGGGGCTTAAGGGTGCCTGGACCCGCCACTTCCGCTTTGGGGGCCAGCAACAGTTGCCATGGCAACACTGGGCATGGCAGGGGGCTTAAGGGGGCCTGGACCGCCCACTTCCGCTTTGGGGGCCAGCAACAGTTGCCAGGGCAACTCTGGGCATGGCAGGGGGCTTAAGGGGGCCTGGACCCGCCCACTTCCGCTTTGGGGACCAGCAACAGTTGCCAGGGCAACCCTGGGCATGGCAGGGGGCTTAAGGGGGCCTGGACCCGCCCACTTCCGCTTTGGAGGCCAGCAACAGTTGCCAGGACAACACTGGGCATGGCAGGGGGCTTAAGGGGGCCTGGACCCGCCCACTTCCGCTTTGGGGGCCAGCAACAGTTGCCCGGGCAACCCTGGGCATGGCAGTGGGCTTAAGGGCGCCAGGCCCCTTCCACTTCCGCTTTGGGGGCCTGCAACAGTTGCCAGGGCAACCCTGGGTATGGCAGGGGGTTTAAGGGCGCCAGGCCCCGCCCACATCCGCTTTGGAGGCCAGCAACAGTTGCCAGGGCAACCCTGGGCATTACAGGGGGCTTAAGGGCGCAAGGACCCGCCCACTTCCGCTTTGGGGGCCAGCAACAGTTGCTAGGGCAACCCTGGGCATGGCAGGGGGCTTAAGGGGGCCTGGATTCGCCCACTTCCGCTTTGGGGGCAAGCAACAGTTGCCAGGGCAACCCTGGGCATGACAGGGGGCTTAAGGGCGCCAGGACCCACCCACTTCCGCTTTGGGGGCCAGCAACAGTTGCCAGGACAACCCTGGGCATGGCAGGGGGCTTAAGGGGGCCTGGACCCGCCCACTTCCGCTTTGGGGACCAGCAACAGTTGCCAGGGCAACCCTGGGCATGGCAGGGGGCTTAAGGGGGCCTGGACCCGCCCACTTCCGCTTTGGGGGCCAGCAACAGTTGCCAGGGCAACACTGGGCATGGCAGGGGGCTTAAGGGGGCCTGGACCCGCCCACTTCCGCTTTGGGGACCAGCAACAGTTGCCAGGGCAACCCTGGGCATGGCAGGGGGCTTAAGGGGGCCTGGACCCGCCCACTTCCGCATTGGGGGCCAGCAACAGTTGCCAGGGCAACCCTGGGCATGGCTGTGGGCTTAAGGGCGCCAGGCCCCTTCCACTTCCGCTTTGGGGGCCTGCAACAGTTGCCAGGGCAACCCTGGGCATGGCAGGGGGCTTAAGGGCGCCAGGCCCCGCCCACATCCGCTTTGGAGGCCAGCAACAGATGCCAAGGCAACCCTGGGCATGGCAGGGGGCTTAAGGGCGCCAGGACCCGCCCACTTCCGCTTTGGGGGCCAGCAACAGTTGCCAGGGCAACACTGGGCATGGCAGGGGGCTTAAGGGGGCCTGGACCCGCCCACTTCCGCTTTGGGGGCCAGCAACAGTTGCCAGGGCAACTCTGGGCATGGCAGGGGGCTTAAGGGGGCCTGGACCCGCCCACTTCCGCTTTGGGGACCAGCAACAGTTGCCAGGGCAACCCTGGGCATGGCAGGGGGCTTAAGGGGGCCTGGACCCGCCCACTTCCGCTTTGGGGGCCAGCAACAGTTGCCAGGGCAACACTGGGCATGGCAGGGGGCTTAAGGGGCCTGGACCCGCCCCACTTCCGCTTTGGGGGCCAGCAACAGTTGCCCGGGCAACCCTGGGCATGGCAGTGGGCTTAAGGACGCCAGGCCCCTTCCACTTCCGCTTTGGGGGCCTGCAACAGTTGCCAGGGCAACCCTGGGCATGGCAGGGGGTTTAAGGGCGCCAGGCCCCCGCCCACATCCGCTTTGGAGGCCAGCAACAGTTGCCAGGGCAACCCTGGGCATTACAGGGGGCTTAAGGGCGCAAGGACCCGCCCACTTCCGCTTTGGGGGCCAGCAACAGTTGCTAGGGCAACCCTGGGCATGGCAGGGGGCTTAAGGGGGCCTGGATTCGCCCACTTCCGCTTTGGGGGCAAGCAACAGTTGCCAGGGCAACCCTGGGCATGGCAGGGGGCTTAAGGGCGCCAGGACCCACCCACTTCCGCTTTGGGGGCCAGCAACAGTTGCCAGGACAACCCTGGGCATGGCAGGGGCTTAAGGGGGCCTGGACCCGCCCACTTCCGCTTTGGGGACCAGCAACAGTTGCCAGGGCAACCCTGGGCATGGCAGGGGGCTTAAGGGGGCCTGGACCCGCCCACTTCCGCTTTGGGGGCCAGCAACAGTTGCCAGGGCAACACTGGGCATGGCAGGGGGCTTAAGGGGGCCTTGACCAGCCCACTTCCGCTTTGGGGACCAGCAACAGTTGCCAGGGCAACCCTGGGCATGGCAGGGGGCTTAAGGGGGCCTGGACCCGCCCACTTCCGCATTGGGGGCCAGCAACAGTTGCCAGGGCAACCCTGGGCATGGCTGTGGGCTTAAGGGCGCCAGGCCCTTCCACTTCCGCTTTGGGGGCCTGCAACAGTTGCCAGGGCAACCCTGGGCATGGCAGGGGGCTTAAGGGCGCCAGGCCCCGCCCACATCCGCTTTGGAGGCCAGCAACAGATGCCAAGGCAACCCTGGGCATGGCAGGGGGCTAAAGGGCACCAGGACCCTCCCACTTCCGCTTTGCTGGCCAGCAACAGTTGCCAGGGCAACATTGGGCATGGCAGGGGGCTTAAGGGCGCCAGGACCCGCCCACTTCCGCTTTGGGGGGCCAGCAACAGTTGCCAGGGCAACCCTGGGCATGGCAGGGGGCTTAAGGGCGCCTGGACCCGCCCACTTCCGCTTTGGGGGCCAGCAACAGTTGCCAGGGAAACCCTGGGCATGGCAGGGGGCTTAAGGGGGCCTGGACCCGCCCACTTCCGCTTTGGGGGCCAGCAACAGTTGCCAGGGCAACCCTGGGCATTGCAGAGGGCTTAAGGGGGCCTGGACCCGCCCACTTCCGCTTTGGGGGCCAGCAACAGTTGCCAGGGCAACCCTGGGCATGGCAGGGGGCTTAAGGGGGCCTGGACCCGCCCACTTCCGCTTTGGGGGCCAGCAACAGTTGCCAGGGCAACCCTGGGCATGGCAGGGGGCTTAAGGGTGCCTGGACCCGCCCACTTCCGCTTTGAGGGCCAGCGACAGTTGCCAGGGCAACCCTTGGCATGGCAGGGGGCTTAAGGGGGCCTGGACCCTCCCACTTCCGCTTTGGGGGCCAGCAACAGTTGCCAGGGCAACCCTGGGCATGGCAGGGGGCTTAAGGGGGCCTGGACCCGCCCACTTCCGCTTTGGGGGCCAGCAACAGTTGCCAGGGCAACCCTGGGCATGGCAGGGGGCTTAAGGGTGCCTGGACCCGCCCACTTCCGCTTTGGGGGCCAGCAACAGATGCCAGGGCAACCCTGGGCATGGCAGGGGGCTTAAGGGGGTCTGGATTCGCCCACTTCCGCTTTGGGGGCCAGCAACAGTTGCCAGGTCAACCCTGGGCATGGCAGGGGGCTTAAGGGCGCCAGGACCCGCCCACTTCCGCTTTGGGGGCCAGCAACAGTTGCCAGGACAACCCTGGGCATGGCAGGGGGCTTAAGGGCGCCTGGACCCGCCCACTTCCGCTTTGGGGGCCAGCAACAGTTGCCAGGGAAACCCTGGGCATGGCAGGGGGCTTAAGGGCGCCTGGACCCGCCCACTTCCGCTTTGGGGGCCAGCAACAGTTGCCAGGGCAACCCTGGGCATGGCAGTGGGGCTTAAGGGGGCCTGGACCCCGCCCACTTCCGCTTTGGGGGCCAGCAACAGTTGCCAGGGCAACCCTGGCATGGCAGGGGGCTTAAGGGCGCCAGGACCCTCCCACTTCCGCTTTGGGGGCCAGCAACAGTTGCCAGGGCAACCCTGGGCATGGCAGGGGGCTTAAGGGGGCCTGGACCCGCCCACTTCCGCTTTGGGGGCCAGCAACAGTTGCCAGGGCAACCCTGGGCATGGCAGGGGGCTTAAGGGTGCCTGGACCCGCCCACTTCCGCTTTGGGGGCCAGCAACAGTTGCCAGGGCAACACTGGGCATGGCAGGGGGCTTAAGGGGGCATGGACCCGCCCACTTCCGCTTTGGGGGCCAGCAACAGTTGCCAGGGCAACTCTGGGCATGGCAGGGGGCTTAAGGGGGCCTGGACCAACCCACTTCCGCTTTGGGGACCAGCAACAGTTGCCAGGGCAACCCTGGGCATGGCAGGGGGCTTAAGGGGGCCTGGACCCGCCCACTTCCGCTTTGGAGGCCAGCAACAGTTGCCAGGGCAACACTGGGCATGGCAGGGGGCTTAAGGGGGCCTGGACCCGCCCACTTCCGCTTTGGGGGCCAGCAACAGTTGCCCGGGCAACCCTGGGCATGGCAGTGGGCTTAAGGGCGCCAGGCCCCTTCCACTTCCTCTTTGGGGGCCTGCAACAGTTGCCAGGGCAACCCTGGGCATGGCAGGGGGTTTAAGGGCGCCAGGCCCCGCCCACATCCGCTTTGGAGGCCAGCAACAGTTGCCAGGGCAACCCTGGGCATTACAGGGGGCTTAAGGGCGCAAGGACCCGCCCCACTTCCGCTTTGGGGGCCAGCAACAGTTGCCAGGGCAACCCTGGCATGGCAGGGGGCTTAAGGGCGCCTGGACCCGCCCACTTCCGCTTTGGGGGCCAGCAACAGTTGCCAGGGAAACCCTGGGCATGGCAGGGGGCTTAAGGGGGCCTGGACCCGCCCACTTCCGCTTTGGGGGCCAGCAACAGTTGCCAGGGCAACCCTGGGCATTGCAGAGGGCTTAAGGGGGCCTGGACCCGCCCACTTCCGCTTTGGGGGCCAGCAACAGTTGCCAGGGCAACCCTGGGCATGGCAGGGGGCTTAAGGGGGCCTGGACCCGCCCACTTCCGCTTTGGGGGCCAGCAACAGTTGCCAGGGCAACCCTGGGCATGGCAGGGGGCTTAAGGGTGCCTGGACCCGCCCACTTCCGCTTTGAGGGCCAGCGACAGTTGCCAGGGCAACCCTTGGCATGGCAGGGGGCTTAAGGGGGCCTGGACCCTCCCACTTCCGCTTTGGGGGCCAGCAACAGTTGCCAGGGCAACCCTGGGCATGGCAGGGGGCTTAAGGGGGCCTGGACCCGCCCACTTCCGCTTTGGGGGCCAGCAACAGTTGCCAGGGCAACCCTGGGCATGGCAGGGGGCTTAAGGGTGCCTGGACCCGCCCACTTCCGCTTTGGGGGCCAGCAACAGATGCCAGGGCAACCCTGGGCATGGCAGGGGGCTTAAGGGGGTCTGGATTCGCCCACTTCCGCTTTGGGGGCCAGCAACAGTTGCCAGGTCAACCCTGGGCATGGCAGGGGGCTTAAGGGCGCCAGGACCCGCCCACTTCCGCTTTGGGGGCCAGCAACAGTTGCCAGGACAACCCTGGGCATGGCAGGGGGCTTAAGGGCGCCTGGACCCGCCCACTTCCGCTTTGGGCGCCAGCAACAGTTGCCAGGGAAACCCTGGGCATGGCAGGGGGCTTAAGGGCGCCTGGACCCGCCCACTTCCGCTTTGGGGGCCAGCAACAGTTGCCAGGGCAACCCTGGGCATGGCAGTGGGGCTTAAGGGGGCCTGGACCCGCCCACTTCCGCTTTGGGGGCCAGCAACAGTTGCCAGGGCAACCCTGGGCATGGCAGGGGGCTTAAGGGCGCCAGGACCCTCCCACTTCCGCTTTGGGGGCCAGCAACAGTTGCCAGGGCAACCCTGGGCATGGCAGGGGGCTTAAGGGGGCCTGGACCCGCCCACTTCCGCTTTGGGGGCCAGCAACAGTTGCCAGGGCAACCCTGGGCATGGCAGGGGGCTTAAGGGTGCCTGGACCCGCCCACTTCCGCTTTGGGGGCCAGCAACAGTTGCCAGGGCAACACTGGGCATGGCAGGGGGCTTAAGGGGGCATGGACCCGCCCACTTCCGCTTTGGGGGCCAGCAACAGTTGCCAGGGCAACTCTGGGCATGGCAGGGGGCTTAAGGGGGCCTGGACCCGCCCACTTCCGCTTTGGGGACCAGCAACAGTTGCCAGGGCAACCCTGGGCATGGCAGGGGGCTTAAGGGGGCCTGGACCCGCCCACTTCCGCTTTGGAGGCCAGCAACAGTTGCCAGGGCAACACTGGGCATGGCAGGGGGCTTAAGGGGGCCTGGACCCGCCCACTTCCGCTTTGGGGGCCAGCAACAGTTGCCCGGGCAACCCTGGGCATGGCAGTGGGCTTAAGGGCGCCAGGCCCCTTCCACTTCCTCTTTGGGGGCCTGCAACAGTTGCCAGGGCAACCCTGGGCATGGCAGGGGGTTTAAGGGCGCCAGGCCCCGCCCACATCCGCTTTGGAGGCCAGCAACAGTTGCCAGGGCAACCCTGGGCATTACAGGGGGCTTAAGGGCGCAAGGACCCGCCCACTTCCGCTTTGGGGGCCAGCAACAGTTGCTAGGGCAACCCTGGGCATGGCAGGGGGCTTAAGGGGGCCTGGATTCGCCCACTTCCGCTTTGGGGGCAAGCAACAGTTGCCAGGGCAACCCTGGGCATGGCAGGGGGCTTAAGGGCGCCAGGACCCACCCACTTCCGCTTTGGGGGCCAGCAACAGTTGCCAGGACAACCCTGGGCATGGCAGGGGGCTTAAGGGGGCCTGGACCCGCCCACTTCCGCTTTGGGGACCAGCAACAGTTGCCAGGGCAACCCTGGGCATGGCAGGGGGCTTAAGGGGGCCTGGACCCGCCCACTTCCGCTTTGGGGGCCAGCAACAGTTGCCAGGGCAACACTGGGCATGGAGGGGGCTTAAGGGGGCCTGGACCCGCCCACTTCCGCTTTGGGGACCAGCAACAGTTGCCAGGGCAACCCTGGGCATGGCAGGGGGCTTAAGGGGGCCTGGACCCGCCCACTTCCGCATTGGGGGCCAGCAACAGATGCCAGGGCAACCCTGGGCATGGCAGGGGGCTTAAGGGGGCCTGGATTCGCCCACTTCCGCTTTGGGGGCCAGCAACAGTTGCCAGGTCAACCCTGGGCATGGCAGGGGGCTTAAGGGCGCCAGGATCCGCCCACTTCCGCTTTGGGGGCCAGCAACAGTTGCCAGGACAACCCTGGGCATGGCAGGGGGCTTAAGGGCGCCTGGACCCGCCCACTTCCGCTTTGGGGGCCAGCAACAGTTGCCAGGGCAACCCTGGGCATGGCAGGGGGCTTAAGGGCGCCTGGACCCGCCCACTTCCGCTTTGGTGTCCAGCAACAGTTGCCAGGGCAACCCTGGGCATGGCAGTGGGGCTTAAGGGGGCCTGGACCCGCCCACTTCCGCTTTGGGGGCCAGCAACAGTTGCCAGGGCAACCCTGGGCATGGCAGGGGGCTTAAGGGCGCCAGGACCCTCCCACTTCCGCTTTGGGGGCCAGCAACAGTTGCCAGGGCAACCCTGGGCATGGCAGGGGGCTTAAGGGGGCCTGGACCCGCCCACTTCCGCTTTGGGGGCCAGCAACAGTTGCCAGGGCAACCCTGGGCATGGCAGGGGGCTTAAGGGTGCCTGGACCCGCCCACTTCCGATTTGGGGGCCAGCAACAGTTGCCAGGGCAACACTGGGCATGGCAGGGGGCTTAAGGGGGCCTGGACCCGCCCACTTCCGCTTTGGGGGCCAGCAACAGTTGCCAGGGCAACTCTGGGCATGGCAGGGGGCTTAAGGGGGCCTGGACCCGCCCACTTCCGCTTTGGGGACCAGCAACAGTTGCCAGGGCAACCCTGGGCATGGCAGGGGGCTTAAGGGGGCCTGGACCCGCCCACTTCCGCTTTGGGGGCCAGCAACAGTTGCCAGGGCAACACTGGGCATGGCAGGGGGCTTAAGGGGGCCTGGACCCGCCCACTTCCGCTTTGGGGGCCAGCAACAGTTGCCCGGGCAACCCTGGGCATGGCAGTGGGCTTAAGGGCGCCAGGCCCCTTCCACTTCCGCTTTGGGGGCCTGCAACAGTTGCCAGGGCAACCCTGGGCATGGCAGGGGGTTTAAGGGCGCCAGGCCCCGCCCACATCCGCTTTGGAGGCCAGCAACAGTTGCCAGGGCAACCCTGGGCATTACAGGGGGCTTAAGGGCGCAAGGACCCGCCCACTTCCGCTTTGGGGGCCAGCAACAGTTGCTAGGGCAACCCTGGGCATGGCAGGGGGCTTAAGGGGGCCTGGATTCGCCCACTTCCGCTTTGGGGGCAAGCAACAGTTGCCAGGGCAACCCTGGGCATGGCAGGGGGCTTAAGGGCGCCAGGACCCACCCACTTCCGCTTTGGGGACCAGCAACAGTTGCCAGGGCAACCCTGGGCATGGCAGGGGGCTTAAGGGGGCCTGGACCCGCCCACTTCCGCTTTGGGGGCCAGCAACAGTTGCCAGGGCAACACTGGGCATGGAGGGGGCTTAAGGGGGCCTGGACCCGCCCACTTCCGCTTTGGGGACCAGCAACAGTTGCCAGGGCAACCCTGGGCATGGCAGGGGGCTTAAGGGGGCCTGGACCCGCCCACTTCCGCATTGGGGGCCAGCAACAGATGCCAGGGCAACCCTGGGCATGGCAGGGGGCTTAAGGGGGCCTGGATTCGCCCACTTCCGCTTTGGGGGCCAGCAACAGTTGCCAGGTCAACCCTGGGCATGGCAGGGGGCTTAAGGGCGCCAGGATCCGCCCACTTCCGCTTTGGGGGCCAGCAACAGTTGCCAGGACAACCCTGGGCATGGCAGGGGGCTTAAGGGCGCCTGGACCCGCCCACTTCCGCTTTGGGGGCCAGCAACAGTTGCCAGGGCAACCCTGGGCATGGCAGGGGGCTTAAGGGCGCCTGGACCCGCCCACTTCCGCTTTGGTGTCCAGCAACAGTTGCCAGGGCAACCCTGGGCATGGCAGTGGGGCTTAAGGGGGCCTGGACCCGCCCACTTCCGCTTTGGGGGCCAGCAACAGTTGCCAGGGCAACCCTGGGCATGGCAGGGGGCTTAAGGGCGCCAGGACCCTCCCACTTCCGCTTTGGGGGCCAGCAACAGTTGCCAGGGCAACCCTGGGCATGGCAGGGGGCTTAAGGGGGCCTGGACCCGCCCACTTCCGCTTTGGGGGCCAGCAACAGTTGCCAGGGCAACCCTGGGCATGGCAGGGGGCTTAAGGGTGCCTGGACCCGCCCACTTCCGATTTGGGGGCCAGCAACAGTTGCCAGGGCAACACTGGGCATGGCAGGGGGCTTAAGGGGGCCTGGACCCGCCCACTTCCGCTTTGGGGGCCAGCAACAGTTGCCAGGGCAACTCTGGGCATGGCAGGGGGCTTAAGGGGGCCTGGACCCGCCCACTTCCGCTTTGGGGACCAGCAACAGTTGCCAGGGCAACCCTGGGCATGGCAGGGGGCTTAAGGGGGCCTGGACCCGCCCACTTCCGCTTTGGGGGCCAGCAACAGTTGCCAGGGCAACACTGGGCATGGCAGGGGGCTTAAGGGGGCCTGGACCCGCCCACTTCCGCTTTGGGGCCAGCAACAGTTGCCCGGGCAACCCTGGGCATGGCAGTGGGCTTAAGGGCGCCAGGCCCCTTCCACTTCCGCTTTGGGGGCCTGCAACAGTTGCCAGGGCAACCCTGGGCATGGCAGGGGGTTTAAGGGCGCCAGGCCCCGCCCACATCCGCTTTGGAGGCCAGCAACAGTTGCCAGGGCAACCCTGGGCATTACAGGGGGCTTAAGGGCGCAAGGACCCGCCCACTTCCGCTTTGGGGGCCAGCAACAGTTGCTAGGGCAACCCTGGGCATGGCAGGGGGCTTAAGGGGGCCTGGATTCGCCCACTTCCGCTTTGGGGGCAAGCAACAGTTGCCAGGGCAACCCTGGGCATGGCAGGGGGCTTAAGGGCGCCAGGACCCACCCACTTCCGCTTTGGGGGCCAGCAACAGTTGCCAGGACAACCCTGGGCATGGCAGGGGGCTTAAGGGGGCCTGGACCCGCCCACTTCCGCTTTGGGGACCAGCAACAGTTGCCAGGGCAACCCTGGGCATGGCAGGGGGCTTAAGGGGGCCTGGACCCGCCAACTTCCGCTTTGGGGGCCAGCAACAGTTGCCAGGGCAACACTGGGCATGGCAGGGGCTTAAGGGGGCCTGGACCCGCCCACTTCCGCTTTGGGGACCAGCAACAGTTGCCAGGGCAACCCTGGGCATGGCAGGGGGCTTAAGGGGGCCTGGACCCGCCCACTTCCGCATTGGGGGCCAGCAACAGTTGCCAGGGCAACCCTGGGCATGGCTGTGGGCTTAAGGGCGCCAGGCCCCTTCCACTTCCGCTTTGGGGGCCTGCAACAGTTGCCAGGGCAACCCTGGGCATGGCAGGGGCTTAAGGGCGCCAGGCCCCGCCCACATCCGCTTTGGAGGCCAGCAACAGATGCCAAGGCAACCCTGGGCATGGCAGGGGGCTAAAGGGCGCCAGGACCCTCCCACTTCCGCTTTGCTGGCCAGCAACAGTTGCCAGGGCAACATTGGGCATGGCAGGGGGCTTAAGGGGGCCTGGACCCTCCCACTTCCGCTTTGGGGGCCAGCAACAGTTGCCAGGGCAACCCTGGGCATGACAGGGGGCTTAAGGGGGCCTGGACCCGCCCACTTCCGCTTTGGGGGCCAGCAACAGTTGCCAGGGCAACCCTGGGCATGGCAGGGGGCTTAAGGGTGCCTGGACCCGCCCACTTCCGCTTTGGGGGCCAGCAACAGATGCCAGGGCAACCCTGGGCATGGCAGGGGGCTTAAGGGGGCCTGGATTCGCCCACTTCCGCTTTGGGGGCCAGCAACAGTTGCCAGGTCAACCCTGGGCATGGCAGGGGGCTTAAGGGCGCCAGGACCCGCCCACTTCCGCTTTGGGGGCCAGCAACAGTTGCCAGGACAACCCTGGGCATGGCAGGGGGCTTAAGGGCGCCTGGACCCGCCCACTTCCGCTTTGGGGGCCAGCAACAGTTGCCAGGGCAACCCTGGGCATGGCAGTGGGGCTTAAGGGGGCCTGGACCCGCCCACTTCCGCTTTGGGGGCCAGCAACAGTTGCCAGGGCAACCCTGGGCATGGCAGGGGGCTTAAGGGTGCCAGGACCCACCCACTTCCGCTTTGGGGGCCAGCAACAGTTGCCAGGGCAACCCTGGGCATGGCAGGGGGCTTAAGGGCGCCTGGACCCGCCCACTTCCGCTTTGGGGGCCAGCAACAGTTGCCAGGGCAACCCGGGGCATGGCAGGGGGCTTAAGGGCGCCTGGACCCGCCCACTTCCGCTTTGGGGGCCAGCAACAGTTGCCAGGGCAACCCTGGGCATGGCAGGGGGCTTAAGGGCGCCAGGCCCCGCCCACATCCGCTTTGGAGGCCAGCAACAGATGCCAGGGCAACCCTGGGCATGGCAGGGGGCTTAAGGGCGCAAGGATCAGCCCACTTCCGCTTTGGGGGCCAGCAACAGTTGCCAGGGCAACCCTGGGCATGGCAGGGGGCTTAAGGGCGCCTGGACCCGCCCACTTCCGCTTTGGGGGCAAGCAAGAGTTGCCAGGACAACCCTGGGGATGGCAGGGGGCTTAAGGGCGCCTGGACCCGCCCACTTCCCCTTTGGGGGCCAGCAACAGTTGCCAGGGCAACCCTGGGCATGGCAGGGGGCTTAAGGGGGCCTGGACCCGCCCACTTCCGCTTTGGGGCCAGCAACAGTTGCCAGGGCAACCCGGGGCATGGCAGGGGGCTTAAGGGCGCCTGGACCCGCCCACTTCCGCTTTGGGGGCCAGCAACAGTTGCCAGGGCAACCCTGGGCATGGCAGGGGGCTTAAGGGCGCCAAGCCCCGCCCACATCCGCTTTGGAGGCCAGCAACAGATGCCAGGGCAACCCTGGGCATGGCAGGGGGCTTAAGGGCGCCAGGACCCTCCCACTTCCGCTTTGGGGGCCAGCAACAGTTGCCAGGGCAACATTGGGCATGGCAGGGGGCTTAAGGGCGCAAGGACCAGCCCACTTCCGCTTTGGGGGCCAGCAACAGTTGCCAGGGCAACCCTGGGCATGGCAGGGGGCTTAAGGGCGCCTGGACCCGCCCACTTCTGCTTTGGGGGCAAGCAAGAGTTGCCAGGACAACCCTGGGGATGGCAGGGGGCTTAAGGGCGCCTGGACCCGCCCACTTCCCCTTTGGGGGCCAGCAACAGTTGCCAGGGCAACTCTGGGCATGGCAGGGGGCTTAAGGGGGCCTGGACCCGCCCACTTCCGCTTTGGGGCCAGCAACAGTTGCCAGGGCATCCCTGGGCATGGCAGGGGGCTTAAGGGGGCCTGGACCCGCCCACTTCCGCTTTGGGGGCCAGCAACAGTTGCCAGGGCAACCCTGGGCATGGCAGGGGGCTTAAGGGTGCCTGGACCCGCCCACTTCCGCTTTGGGGGCCAGCAACAGTTGCCAGGGCAACCCTGGGCATGGCAGGGGGCTTAAGGGGTCCTGGACCCGCCCACTTCTGCTTTGGGTGCCAGCAACAGTTTCTAGGGCAACCCTGGGCATGGCATGGGGCTTAAGGGGGCCTGGACCCGCCCACTTCCGCTTTGGGGGCCAGCAACAGTTGCCAGGGCAACCCTGGGCATGGCAGGGGGCTTAAGGGGGCCAGGACCCGCCCACTTCCGCTTTGGGGGCCAGCAACAGTTGCCAGGGCAACCCTGGGCATGGCAGGGGGCTTAAGGGGGCCTGGACCCGCCCACTTCCGCTTTGGGGGCCAGCAACAGTTGCCAGGGCAACCCTGGGCATAGCAGGGGGCTTAAGGGGGCCTGGACCCGCCCACTTCCGCTTTGGGGGCCAGCAACAGTTGCCAGGGCAACCCTGGGCATGGCAGGGGGCTTAAGGGGGCCTGGACCCGCCCACTTTCGCTTTGGGGGCCAGCAACAGTTGCCAGGGCAACACTGGGCATGGCAGGGGGCTTAAGGGGGCCTGGACCCGCCCACTTCCGCTTTGGGGGCCAGCAACAGTTGCCCGGGCAACCCTGGGCATGGCAGTGGGCTTAAGGGCGCCAGGCCCCTTCCACTTCCGCTTTGGGGGCCTGCAACAGTTGCCAGGGCAACCCTGGGCATGGCAGGGGGTTTAAGGGCGCCAGGCCCCGCCCACATCCGCTTTGGAGGCCAGCAACAGTTGCCAGGGCAACCCTGGGCATTACAGGGGGCTTAAGGGCGCAAGGACCCGCCCACTTCCGCTTTGGGGGCCAGCAACAGTTGCTAGGGCAACCCTGGGCATGGCAGGGGGCTTAAGGGGGCCTGGATTCGCCCACTTCCGCTTTGGGGGCAAGCAACAGTTGCCAGGGCAACCCTGGGCATGGCAGGGGGCTTAAGGGCGCCAGGACCCACCCACTTCCGCTTTGGGGGCCAGCAACAGTTGCCAGGACAACCCTGGGCATGGCAGGGGGCTTAAGGGGGCCTGGACCCGCCCACTTCCGCTTTGGGGACCAGCAACAGTTGCCAGGGCAACCCTGGGCATGGCAGGGGGCTTAAGGGGGCCTGGACCCGCCAACTTCCGCTTTGGGGGCCAGCAACAGTTGCCAGGGCAACACTGGGCATGGCAGGGGGCTTAAGGGGGCCTGGACCCGCCCACTTCCGCTTTGGGGACCAGCAACAGTTGCCAGGGCAACCCTGGGCATGGCAGGGGGCTTAAGGGGGCCTGGACCCGCCCACTTCCGCATTGGGGGCCAGCAACAGTTGCCAGGGCAACCCTGGGCATGGCTGTGGGCTTAAGGGCGCCAGGCCCCTTCCACTTCCGCTTTGGGGGCCTGCAACAGTTGCCAGGGCAACCCTGGGCATGGCAGGGGGCTTAAGGGCGCCAGGCCCCGCCCACATCCGCTTTGGAGGCCAGCAACAGATGCCAAGGCAACCCTGGGCATGGCAGGGGGCTAAAGGGCGCCAGGACCCTCCCACTTCCGCTTTGCTGGCCAGCAACAGTTGCCAGGGCAACATTGGGCATGGCAGGGGGCTTAAGGGGGCCTGGACCCTCCCACTTCCGCTTTGGGGGCCAGCAACAGTTGCCAGGGCAACCCTGGGCATGACAGGGGGCTTAAGGGGGCCTGGACCCGCCCACTTCCGCTTTGGGGGCCAGCAACAGTTGCCAGGGCAACCCTGGGCATGGCAGGGGGCTTAAGGGTGCCTGGACCCGCCCACTTCCGCTTTGGGGGCCAGCAACAGATGCCAGGGCAACCCTGGGCATGGCAGGGGGCTTAAGGGGGCCTGGATTCGCCCACTTCCGCTTTGGGGGCCAGCAACAGTTGCCAGGTCAACCCTGGGCATGGCAGGGGGCTTAAGGGCGCCAGGACCCGCCCACTTCCGCTTTGGGGGCCAGCAACAGTTGCCAGGACAACCCTGGGCATGGCAGGGGGCTTAAGGGCGCCTGGACCCGCCCACTTCCGCTTTGGGGGCCAGCAACAGTTGCCAGGGCAACCCTGGGCATGGCAGTGGGGCTTAAGGGGGCCTGGACCCGCCCACTTCCGCTTTGGGGGCCAGCAACAGTTGCCAGGGCAACCCTGGGCATGGCAGGGGGCTTAAGGGTGCCAGGACCCACCCACTTCCGCTTTGGGGGCCAGCAACAGTTGCCAGGGCAACCCTGGGCATGGCAGGGGGCTTAAGGGCGCCTGGACCCGCCCACTTCCGCTTTGGGGGCCAGCAACAGTTGCCAGGGCAACCCGGGGCATGGCAGGGGGCTTAAGGGCGCCTGGACCCGCCCACTTCCGCTTTGGGGGCCAGCAACAGTTGCCAGGGCAACCCTGGGCATGGCAGGGGGCTTAAGGGCGCCAGGCCCCGCCCACATCCGCTTTGGAGGCCAGCAACAGATGCCAGGGCAACCCTGGGCATGGCAGGGGGCTTAAGGGCGCAAGGATCAGCCCACTTCCGCTTTGGGGGCCAGCAACAGTTGCCAGGGCAACCCTGGGCATGGCAGGGGGCTTAAGGGCGCCTGGACCCGCCCACTTCCGCTTTGGGGGCAAGCAAGAGTTGCCAGGACAACCCTGGGGATGGCAGGGGGCTTAAGGGCGCCTGGACCCGCCCACTTCCCCTTTGGGGGCCAGCAACAGTTGCCAGGGCAACCCTGGGCATGGCAGGGGGCTTAAGGGGGCCTGGACCCGCCCACTTCCGCTTTGGGGCCAGCAACAGTTGCCAGGGCAACCCGTGGCATGGCAGGGGGCTTAAGGGCGCCTGGACCCGCCCACTTCCGCTTTGGGGGCCAGCAACAGTTGCCAGGGCAACCCTGGGCATGGCAGGGGGCTTAAGGGCGCCAAGCCCCGCCCACATCCGCTTTGGAGGCCAGCAACAGATGCCAGGGCAACCCTGGGCATGGCAGGGGGCTTAAGGGCGCCAGGACCCTCCCACTTCCGCTTTGGGGGCCAGCAACAGTTGCCAGGGCAACATTGGGCATGGCAGGGGGCTTAAGGGCGCAAGGACCAGCCCACTTCCGCTTTGGGGGCCAGCAACAGTTGCCAGGGCAACCCTGGGCATGGCAGGGGGCTTAAGGGCGCCTGGACCCGCCCACTTCTGCTTTGGGGGCAAGCAAGAGTTGCCAGGACAACCCAGGGGATGGCAGGGGGCTTAAGGGCGCCTGGACCCGCCCACTTCCCCTTTGGGGGCCAGCAACAGTTGCCAGGGCAACTCTGGGCATGGCAGGGGGCTTAAGGGGGCCTGGACCCGCCCACTTCCGCTTTGGGGCCAGCAACAGTTGCCAGGGCATCCCTGGGCATGGCAGGGGGCTTAAGGGGGCCTGGACCCGCCCACTTCCGCTTTGGGGGCCAGCAACAGTTGCCAGGGCAACCCTGGGCATGGCAGGGGGCTTAAGGGTGCCTGGACCCGCCCACTTCCGCTTTGGGGGCCAGCAACAGTTGCCAGGGCAACCCTGGGCATGGCAGGGGGCTTAAGGGGTCCTGGACCCGCCCACTTCTGCTTTGGGTGCCAGCAACAGTTTCTAGGGCAACCCTGGGCATGGCATGGGGCTTAAGGGGGCCTGGACCCGCCCACTTCCGCTTTGGGGGCCAGCAACAGTTGCCAGGGCAACCCTGGGCATGGCAGGGGGCTTAAGGGGGCCAGGACCCGCCCACTTCCGCTTTGGGGGCCAGCAACAGTTGCCAGGGCAACCCTGGGCATGGCAGGGGGCTTAAGGGGGCCTGGACCCGCCCACTTCCGCTTTGGGGGCCAGCAACAGTTGCCAGGGCAACCCTGGGCATAGCAGGGGGCTTAAGGGGGCCTGGACCCGCCCACTTCCGCTTTGGGGGCCAGCAACAGTTGCCAGGGCAACCCTGGGCATGGCAGGGGGCTTAAGGGGGCCTGGACCCGCCCACTTTCGCTTTGGGGGCCAGCAACAGTTGCCAGGGCAACCCTGGGCATGGCAGGGGGCTTAAGGGGGCCTGGATTCGCCCACTTCCGTTTTGGGGGCCAGCAACAGTTGCCAGGGCAACCCTGGGCATGGCAGGGGGCTTAAGGGCGCCAGGACCCGCCCACTTCCGCTTTGGGGGCCAGCAACAGTTGCCAGGACAACCCTGGGCATGGCAGGGGGCTTAAGGGTTCCTGGATTCGCCCACTTCCGCTTTGGGGGCCAGCAACAGTTGCCAGGGAAACCCTGGGCATGGCAGGGGGCTTAAGGGCGCCAGGACGCGCCCACTTCCGCTTTGGGGACCAGCAACAGTTGCCAGGGCAACCCTGGGCATGGCAGGGGGCTTAAGGGGGCCTGGACCCGCCCACTTCCACTTTGGGGGCCAGCAACAGTTTCCAGGGCAACCATGGGCATGGCAGGGGGCTTAAGGGGGCCTGGACCGACCCACTTCCGCTTTGGGGGCCAGCAACAGTTGCAAGGGGTAACCAGGGCATGGCATGGGGCTTAAGGGGGCCTGGACCCGCCCACTTTCGCTTTGGGGCCAGCAAAAGTTGCCAGGGCAACCCTGGGCATGGCAGGGGGCTTAAGGGGGCCTGTACCCGCCCACTTCCGCTTTGGGGGCCAGCAACAGTTGCCAGGGCAACCCTGGGCATGGCAGGGGGCTTAAGGGTGCCAGGACCCGCCCACTTCCGCTTTGGGGGCCAGCAACAGTTGCCAGGGCAACCCTGGGCATGGCAGGGTGCTTAAGGGCGCCAGGACCCGCCCACTTCCGCTTTGGGGGCCAGCAACAGTTGCCAGGACAGCCCTGGGCATGGCAGGGGGCTTAAGGGCGCCTGGACCCGCCCACTTCCGCTTTGGGGGCCAGCAACAGTTGCCAGGGCAACCCTGGGCATGTCAGGGGGCTTAAGGGGGCCTGGACCCGCCCACTTCCGCTTTGGGGGCCAGCAACAGTTGCCAGGGCAACCCTGGGCATGGCAGGGGGCTTAAGGGGGCCTGGACCCGCCCACTTCCACTTTGGGGGCCAGCAACAGTTGCCAGGGCAACCCTGTGCATGGCAGGGGGCTTAAGGGGGCCTGGATCCGCCCACTTCCGCTTTTGGGGCCAGCAACAGTTGCCAGGGCTACCCTGGGCATGGCAGGGGGCTTAAGGGGGCCTGAACCCGCCCACTTCCGCTTTGGGGGCCAGCAACAGTTTCCAGGGCAACCATGGGCATGGCAGGGGGCTTAAGGGGGCCTGGACCCGCCATCTTCCGCTTTGGGGGCCAGCAACAGTTGCCAGGGCTAACCAGGGCATGGCATGGGGCTTAAGGGGGCCTGGACCCGCCCACTTCCGCTTTGGGGCCAGCAACAGTTGCCAGGGCAACCCTGGGCATGGCAGGGGGCTTAAGGGGGCCTGGACCCGCCCACTTCCGCTTTGGGGGCCAGCAACAGTTGCCAGGGCAACCCTGGGCATGGCAGGGGGCTTAAGGGCGCCAGGACCCGCCCACTTCCGCTTTGGGGGCCAGCAACAGTTGCCAGGGCAACCCTGTGCATGGCAGGGGGCTTAAGGGGGCCTGGACCCGCCCACTTCCGCTTTGGGGGCCAGCAACAGTTGCCAGGGCAACCCTGGGCATGGCAGGGGGCTTAAGGGTGCCTGGACCCGCCCACTTCCGCTTTGGGGGCCAGCAACAGTTGCCAGGGCAACCCTGGGCATGGCAGGGGGCTTAAGGGGGCCTGGATTCGCCCACTTCCGCTTTGGGGGCCAGCAACAGTTGCCAGGGCAACCCTGGGCATGGCAGGGGGCTTAAGGGCGCCAGGACCCGCCCACTTCCGCTTTGGGGGCCAGCAACAGTTGCCAGGACAGCCCTGGGCATGGCAGGGGGCTTAAGGGCGCCTGGACCCGCCCACTTCCGCTTTGGGGGCCAGCAACAGTTGCCAGGGCAACCCTTGGCATGGCAGGGGGCTTAAGGGCGCCTGGACCAGCCCACTTCCGCTTTGGGGGCCAGCAACAGTTGCCAGGGCAACCCTGGGCATGGCAGGGGGCTTAAGGGGGCCTGGACCCGCCCACTTCCGCTTTGGGGGCCAGCAACAGTTGCCAGGACAACCCTGGGCATGGCAGGGGGCTTAAGGGCGCCTGGACCCGCCCACTTCCGCTTTGGGGGCCAGCAACAGTTGCCAGGGCAACCCTGGGCATGGCAGGGGGCTTAAGGGCGCCTGGACCCGCCCACTTCCGCTTTGGGGGCCAGCAACAGTTGCCAGGGCAACCCTGGGCATGGCAGTGGGGCTTAAGGGGGCCTGGACCCGCCCACTTCCGCTTTGGGGGCCAGCAACAGTTGCCAGGGCAACCCTGGGCATGGCAGGGGGCTTAAGGGCGCCAGGACCCGCCCACTTCCGCTTTGGGGGCCAGCAACAGTTGCCAGGGCAACCCTGGGCATGGCAGGGGGCTTAAGGGCGCCTGGACCCGCCCACTTCCGCTTTGGGGGCCAGCAACAGTTGCCAGGGCAACCCGGGGCATGGCAGGGGGCTTAAGGGCGCCTGGACCCGCCCACTTCCGCTTTGGGGGCCAGCAACAGTTGCCAGGGCAACCCTGGGCATGGCAGGGGGCTTAAGGGCGCCAGGCCCCGCCCACATCTGCTTTGGAGGCCAGCAACAGATGCCAAGGCAACCGTGGGCATGGCAGGAGGCTTAAGGGCGCCAGGACCCTCCCACTTCCGCTTTGGGGGCCAGCAACAGTTGCCAGGGCAACATTGGGCATGGCAGGAGGCTTAAGGGCGCCAGGACCCGCCCACTTCCGCTTTGGGGGCCAGCAACAGTTGCCAGGGCAACCCTGGGCATGGCAGGGGGCTTAATGGTGCCTGGACCCGCCCACTTCCGCTTTGGGGGCCAGCAACAGCTGCCAGGGCAACCCTGGGCATGGCATGGGGCTTAAGGGCGCCTGGACCCGCCCACTTCCGCTTTGGGGGCCAGCAACAGTTTCCAGGGCAACCCTGGGCATGGCAGGGGGCTTAAGGGTGCCTGGACCCGCCCACTTCCGCTTTGGGGGCCAGCAACAGTTGCCAGGGCAACCCTGGGCATGGCAGGGGGCTTAATGGGTCCTGGACCCGCCCACTTCTGCTTTGGGTGCCAGCAACAGTTTCTAGGGCAACCCTGGGCATGGCATGGGGCTTAAGGGGGCCTGGACCCGCCCACTTCCGCTTTGGGGGCCAGCAACAGTTGCCAGGGCAACCCTGGGCATGGCAGGGAGCTTAAGGGGGCCAGGACCCGCCCAATTCCGCTTTGGGGGCCAGCAACAGTTGCCTGGGCATGGCAGGGGGCTTAAGGGGGCCTGGACCCGCCCACTTCCGCTTTGGGGGCCAGCAACAGTTGCCAGGGCAACCCTGGGCATGGCAGGGGGCTTAAGGGGGCCTGGACCCGCCCACTTCCGCTTTGGGGGCCAGCAACAGTTGCCAGGGCAACCCTGGGCATGGCAGGGGGCTTAAGGGGGCCAGGACCCGCCCACTTCCGCTTTGGGGGCCAGCAACAGTTGCCAGGGCAACCCTGGGCATGGCAGGGGGCTTAAGGGGGCCTGGACCCGCCATCTTCCGCTTTGGGGGCCAGCAACAGTTGCCAGGGCTAACCAGGGCATGGCATGGGGCTTAAGGGGGCCTGGACCCGCCCACTTCCGCTTTGGGGCCAGCAACAGTTGCCAGGGCAACCCTGGGCATGGCAGGGGGCTTAAGGGGGCCTGGACCCGCCCACTTCCGCTTTGGGGGCCAGCAACAGTTGCCAGGGCAACCCTGGGCATGGCAGGGGGCTTAAGGGGGCCAGGACCCGCCCACTTCCGCTTTGGGGGCCAGCAACAGTTGCCAGGGCAACCCTGGGCATGGCAGGGGGCTTAAGGGGGCCTGGACCCGCCATCTTCCGCTTTGGGGGCCAGCAACAGTTGCCAGGGCAACCCTGGGCATGGCAGGGGGCTTAAGGGGGCCTGGACCCGCCCACTTCCGCTTTGGGGGCCAGCAACAGTTGCCAGGGCAACCCTGGGCATGGCAGGGGGCTTAAGGGCGCCAGGACCCGCCCACTTCCGCTTTGGGGGCCAGCAACAGTTGCCAGGGCAACCCTGTGCATGGCAGGGGGCTTAAGGGGGCCTGGACCCGCCCACTTCCGCTTTGGGGGCCAGCAACAGTTGCCAGGGCAACCCTGGGCATGGCAGGGGGCTTAAGGGTGCCTGGACCCGCCCACTTCCGCTTTGGGGGCCAGCAACAGTTGCCAGGGCAACCCTGGGCATGGCAGGGGGCTTAAGGGGGCCTGGATTCGCCCACTTCCGCTTTGGGGGCCAGCAACAGTTGCCAGGGCAACCCTGGGCATGGCAGGGGGCTTAAGGGCGCCAGGACCCGCCCACTTCCGCTTTGGGGGCCAGCAACAGTTGCCAGGACAGCCCTGGGCATGGCAGGGGGCTTAAGGGCGCCTGGACCCGCCCACTTCCGCTTTGGGGGCCAGCAACAGTTGCCAGGGCAACCCTTGGCATGGCAGGGGGCTTAAGGGCGCCTGGACCAGCCCACTTCCGCTTTGGGGGCCAGCAACAGTTGCCAGGGCAACCCTGGGCATGGCAGGGGGCTTAAGGGGGCCTGGACCCGCCCACTTCCGCTTTGGGGGCCAGCAACAGTTGCCAGGACAACCCTGGGCATGGCAGGGGGCTTAAGGGCGCCTGGACCCGCCCACTTCCGCTTTGGGGGCCAGCAACAGTTGCCAGGGCAACCCTGGGCATGGCAGGGGGCTTAAGGGCGCCTGGACCCGCCCACTTCCGCTTTGGGGGCCAGCAACAGTTGCCAGGGCAACCCTGGGCATGGCAGTGGGGCTTAAGGGGGCCTGGACCCGCCCACTTCCGCTTTGGGGGCCAGCAACAGTTGCCAGGGCAACCCTGGGCATGGCAGGGGGCTTAAGGGCGCCAGGACCCGCCCACTTCCGCTTTGGGGGCCAGCAACAGTTGCCAGGGCAACCCTGGGCATGGCAGGGGGCTTAAGGGCGCCTGGACCCGCCCACTTCCGCTTTGGGGGCCAGCAACAGTTGCCAGGGCAACCCGGGGCATGGCAGGGGGCTTAAGGGCGCCTGGACCCGCCCACTTCCGCTTTGGGGGCCAGCAACAGTTGCCAGGGCAACCCTGGGCATGGCAGGGGGCTTAAGGGCGCCAGGCCCCGCCCACATCTGCTTTGGAGGCCAGCAACAGATGCCAAGGCAACCGTGGGCATGGCAGGAGGCTTAAGGGCGCCAGGACCCTCCCACTTCCGCTTTGGGGGCCAGCAACAGTTGCCAGGGCAACATTGGGCATGGCAGGAGGCTTAAGGGCGCCAGGACCCGCCCACTTCCGCTTTGGGGGCCAGCAACAGTTGCCAGGGCAACCCTGGGCATGGCAGGGGGCATAAGGGCGCCTGGACTCGCCCACTTCCGCTTTGGGGGCCAGCAACAGTTGCCATGACAACCCTGGGGATGGCAGGGGTCTTAAGGGCGCCTGGACCCGCCCACTTCCGCTTTGGGGGCCAGCAACAGTTGCCAGTGCAACCCTGGGCATGGCATGGGGCTTAAGGGGGCCTGGACATGCCCACTTCCGCTTTGGGGGCAAGCAACAGTTGCCAGGGCAACCCTGGGCATGGCAGGGGGCTTAAGGGCGCCTGGACCCGCCCACTTCCGCTTTGGGGGCCAGCAACAGTTGCCAGTGCAACCTTGGGCATGGCAGGGGGCTTAAGGGGGCCTGGACCCGCCCACTTCCGCTTTGGGGCCAGCAACAGTTGCCAGGGCAACCCTGGGCATGGCAGGGGGCTTAAGGGGGCCCGGACCCGCCCACTTCCGCTTTGGGGGCCAGCAACAGTTGCCAGGGCAACCATGGGCATGGCAGGGGGCTTAAGGGGGCCTGGACCCGCCCTCTTCCTCTTTGGGGGCCAGCAACAGTTGCCAGGGCAACCCTGGGCATGGCAGGGGGCTTAAGGGCGCCTGGACCTGCCCACTTCCGCTTTGGGGGCCAGAAACAGTTGCCAGGGCAACCCTGGGCATGGCAGGGGGCTTAAGGGTGCCAGAACCCGCCCACTTCCGCATTGGGGGCCAGCAACAGTTGCCAGGGCAACATTCGGCATGGCAGGGGGCTTAAGGGAGTCAGGACCCGCCCACTTCCGCTTTGGGGGCCAGCAACAGTTTCCAGGACAACCCTGGGGATGGCAGGGGGCTTAAGGGCGCCAGAACCCGCCCACTTCCGCATTGGGGGCCAGCAACAGTTGCCAGGGCAACCCTGGGCATGGCAGGGGGCTTAAGGGCGCCTGGACCCGCCCACTTCCGCTTTGGGGGCCAGCAACAGCTGCCAGGGCAACCCTGGGCATGGCATGGGGCTTAAGGGCGCCTGGACCCGCCCACTTCCGCTTTGGGGGCCAGCAACAGTTGCCTGGGCAACCCTGGGCATGGCAGGGGACTGAAGCGCTCCTGGACCAGCCCACTTCCGCTTTGGGACCAGCAACAGTTGCCAGGGCAACCCTGGGCATGGCAGGGGGCTTAAGGGCGCCTGGATCCGCCCACTTCCGCTTTGGGGGCCAGCAACAGTTGCCAGGGCAACCCTGGGCATGGCAGGGGGCTGAAGGGCGCCTGGATCCGCCAACTTCCGCTTTGGGGGCCAGCAACAGCTGCCAGTGCAACCCTGGGCATGGCACGGGGCTTAAGGGCGCCTGGACCCGCCCACTTCCGCTTTGGGGGCCAGCAACAGTTGCCAGGGCAACCCTGGGCATGGCAGGGGGCTTAATGGTGCCTGGACCCGCCCACTTCCGCTTTGGGGGCCAGCAACAGTTGCCAGTGCAACCTTGGGCATGGCACGGGGCTTAAGGGCGCCTGGACCCGCCCACTTCCGCTTTGGGGGCCAGCAACAGTTGCCAGGGCAACCCTGGGCATGGCAGGGGGCTTAATGGTGCCTGGACCCGCCCACTTCCGCTTTGGGGGCCAGCAACAGTTGCCAGGGCAACCCTGTGCATGGCAGGGGGCTTAAGGGGGCCTGGACCCGCCCACTTCCGCTTTGGGGGCCAGCAACAGTTGCCAGGGCAACCCTGGGCATGGCAGGGGGCTTAAGGGTGCCTGGACCCGCCCACTTCCGCTTTGGGGGCCAGCAACAGTTGCCAGGGCAACCCTGGGCATGGCAGGGGGCTTAAGGGGGCCTGGATTCGCCCACTTCCGCTTTGGGGGCCAGCAACAGTTGCCAGGGCAACCCTGGGCATGGCAGGGGGCTTAAGGGCGCCAGGACCCGCCCACTTCCGCTTTGGGGGCCAGCAACAGTTGCCAGGACAGCCCTGGGCATGGCAGGGGGCTTAAGGGCGCCTGGACCCGCCCACTTCCGCTTTGGGGGCCAGCAACAGTTGCCAGGGCAACCCTTGGCATGGCAGGGGGCTTAAGGGCGCCTGGACCAGCCCACTTCCGCTTTGGGGGCCAGCAACAGTTGCCAGGGCAACCCTGGGCATGGCAGGGGGCTTAAGGGGGCCTGGACCCGCCCACTTCCGCTTTGGGGGCCAGCAACAGTTGCCAGGACAACCCTGGGCATGGCAGGGGGCTTAAGGGCGCCTGGACCCGCCCACTTCCGCTTTGGGGGCCAGCAACAGTTGCCAGGGCAACCCTGGGCATGGCAGGGGGCTTAAGGGCGCCTGGACCCGCCCACTTCCGCTTTGGGGGCCAGCAACAGTTGCCAGGGCAACCCTGGGCATGGCAGTGGGGCTTAAGGGGGCCTGGACCCGCCCACTTCCGCTTTGGGGGCCAGCAACAGTTGCCAGGGCAACCCTGGGCATGGCAGGGGGCTTAAGGGCGCCAGGACCCGCCCACTTCCGCTTTGGGGGCCAGCAACAGTTGCCAGGGCAACCCTGGGCATGGCAGGGGGCTTAAGGGCGCCTGGACCCGCCCACTTCCGCTTTGGGGGCCAGCAACAGTTGCCAGGGCAACCCGGGGCATGGCAGGGGGCTTAAGGGCGCCTGGACCCGCCCACTTCCGCTTTGGGGGCCAGCAACAGTTGCCAGGGCAACCCTGGGCATGGCAGGGGGCTTAAGGGCGCCAGGCCCCGCCCACATCTGCTTTGGAGGCCAGCAACAGATGCCAAGGCAACCGTGGGCATGGCAGGAGGCTTAAGGGCGCCAGGACCCTCCCACTTCCGCTTTGGGGGCCAGCAACAGTTGCCAGGGCAACATTGGGCATGGCAGGAGGCTTAAGGGCGCCAGGACCCGCCCACTTCCGCTTTGGGGGCCAGCAACAGTTGCCAGGGCAACCCTGGGCATGGCAGGGGGCATAAGGGCGCCTGGACTCGCCCACTTCCGCTTTGGGGGCCAGCAACAGTTGCCATGACAACCCTGGGGATGGCAGGGGTCTTAAGGGCGCCTGGACCCGCCCACTTCCGCTTTGGGGGCCAGCAACAGTTGCCAGTGCAACCCTGGGCATGGCAGGGGGCTTAAGGGCGCCTGGACCCGCCCACTTCCGCTTTGGGGGCCAGCAACAGTTGCCAGTGCAACCTTGGGCATGGCAGGGGGCTTAAGGGGGCCTGGACCCGCCCACTTCCGCTTTGGGGCCAGCAACAGTTGCCAGGGCAACCCTGGGCATGGCAGGGGGCTTAAGGGGGCCCGGACCCGCCCACTTCCGCTTTGGGGGCCAGCAACAGTTGCCAGGGCAACCATGGGCATGGCAGGGGGCTTAAGGGGGCCTGGACCCGCCCTCTTCCTCTTTGGGGGCCAGCAACAGTTGCCAGGGCAACCCTGGGCATGGCAGGGGGCTTAAGGGCGCCTGGACCTGCCCACTTCCGCTTTGGGGGCCAGAAACAGTTGCCAGGGCAACCCTGGGCATGGCAGGGGGCTTAAGGGTGCCAGAACCCGCCCACTTCCGCATTGGGGGCCAGCAACAGTTGCCAGGGCAACATTCGGCATGGCAGGGGGCTTAAGGGAGTCAGGACCCGCCCACTTCCGCTTTGGGGGCCAGCAACAGTTTCCAGGACAACCCTGGGGATGGCAGGGGGCTTAAGGGCGCCAGAACCCGCCCACTTCCGCATTGGGGGCCAGCAACAGTTGCCAGGGCAACCCTGGGCATGGCAGGGGGCTTAAGGGCGCCTGGACCCGCCCACTTCCGCTTTGGGGGCCAGCAACAGCTGCCAGGGCAACCCTGGGCATGGCATGGGGCTTAAGGGCGCCTGGACCCGCCCACTTCCGCTTTGGGGGCCAGCAACAGTTGCCTGGGCAACCCTGGGCATGGCAGGGGACTGAAGCGCTCCTGGACCAGCCCACTTCCGCTTTGGGACCAGCAACAGTTGCCAGGGCAACCCTGGGCATGGCAGGGGGCTTAAGGGCGCCTGGATCCGCCCACTTCCGCTTTGGGGGCCAGCAACAGTTGCCAGGGCAACCCTGGGCATGGCAGGGGGCTGAAGGGCGCCTGGATCCGCCAACTTCCGCTTTGGGGGCCAGCAACAGCTGCCAGTGCAACCCTGGGCATGGCACGGGGCTTAAGGGCGCCTGGACCCGCCCACTTCCGCTTTGGGGGCCAGCAACAGTTGCCAGGGCAACCCTGGGCATGGCAGGGGGCTTAATGGTGCCTGGACCCGCCCACTTCCGCTTTGGGGGCCAGCAACAGCTGCCAGGGCAACCCTGGGCATGGCATGGGGCTTAAGGGCGCCTGGACCCGCCCACTTCCGCTTTGGGGGCCAGCAACAGTTTCCAGGGCAACCCTGGGCATGGCAGGGGGCTTAAGGGTGCCTGGACCCGCCCACTTCCGCTTTGGGGGCCAGCAACAGTTGCCAGGGCAACCCTGGGCATGGCAGGGGGCTTAATGGGTCCTGGACCCGCCCACTTCTGCTTTGGGTGCCAGCAACAGTTTCTAGGGCAACCCTGGGCATGGCATGGGGCTTAAGGGGGCCTGGACCCGCCCACTTCCGCTTTGGGGGCCAGCAACAGTTGCCAGGGCAACCCTGGGCATGGCAGGGAGCTTAAGGGGGCCAGGACCCGCCCAATTCCGCTTTGGGGGCCAGCAACAGTTGCCTGGGCATGGCAGGGGGCTTAAGGGGGCCTGGACCCGCCCACTTCCGCTTTGGGGGCCAGCAACAGTTGCCAGGGCAACCCTGGGCATGGCAGGGGGCTTAAGGGGGCCTGGACCCGCCCACTTCCGCTTTGGGGGCCAGCAACAGTTGCCAGGGCAACCCTGGGCATGGCAGGGGGCTTAAGGGGGCCAGGACCCGCCCACTTCCGCTTTGGGGGCCAGCAACAGTTGCCAGGGCAACCCTGGGCATGGCAGGGGGCTTAAGGGGGCCTGGAACCGCCCACTTCCGCTTTGGGGGCCAGCAACAGTTGCCAGGGCAACCCTGGGCATGGCAGGGGGCTTAAGGGGGCCTGGACCCGACCACTTAAGCTTTGGGGGCCAGCAACAGTTGCCAGGGCAACCCTAGGCATGGCAGGGAGCTTAAGGGGGCCTGGATTCGCCCACTTCCGCTTTGGGGGCCAGCAACAGTTGCCAGGGCAACCCTGGGCATGGCAGGGGGCTTAAGGGCGCCAGGACCCGCCCACTTCCGCTTTGGGGGCCAGCAACAGTTGCCAGGACAACCCTGGGCATGGCAGGGGCTTAAGGGCGCCTGGACCCGCCCACTTCCGCTTTGGGGGCCAGCAACAGTTGCCAGGGCAACCCTGGGCATAGCAGGGGGCTTAAGGGGGCCTGGACCCGCCCACTTCCGCTTTGGGGGCCAGCAACAGTTGCCAGGGCAACCCTGGGCATGGCAGGGGGCTTAAGGGGGCCTGGACCCGCCCACTTCCGCTTTGGGGGCCAGCAACAGTTGCCAGGGCAACCCTGGGCATGGCAGGGGGCTTAAGGGGGCCTGGATTCGCCCACTTCCGTTTTGGGGGCCAGCAACAGTTGCCAGGGCAACCCTGGGCATGGCAGGGGGCTTAAGGGCGCCAGGACCCGCCCACTTCCGCTTTGGGGGCCAGCAACAGTTGCCAGGACAACCCTGGGCATGGCAGGGGGCTTAGGGGTTCCTGGATTCGCCCACTTCCGCTTTGGGGGCCAGCAACAGTTGCCAGGGAAACCCTGGGCATGGCAGGGGGCTTAAGGGCGCCAGGACGCGCCCACTTCCGCTTTGGGGGCCAGCAACAGTTGCCAGGACAACCCTGGGCATGGCAGGGGGCTTAAGGGCGCCTGGATCCACCCACTTCCGCTTTGGGGGCCAGCAACAGTTGCCAGGGCAACCCTGGGCATGGCAGGGGGCTTAAGGGGGCCTGGACCCGCCCACTTCCACTTTGGGGGCCAGCAACAGTTTCCAGGGCAACCATGGGCATGGCAGGGGGCTTAAGGGGGCCTGGACCGACCCACTTCCACTTTGGGGGCCAGCAACAGTTGCAAGGGGTAACCAGGGCATGGCATGGGGCTTAAGGGGGCCTGGACCCGCCCACTTCCGCTTTGGGGCCAGCAAAAGTTGCCAGGGCAACCCTGGGCATGGCAGGGGGCTTAAGGGGGCCTGTACCCGCCCACTTCCGCTTTGGGGGCCAGCAACAGTTGCCAGGGCAACCCTGGGCATGGCAGGGGGCTTAAGGGCGCCAGGACCCGCCCACTTCCGCTTTGGGGGCCAGCAACAGTTGCCAGGGCTAACCAGGGCATGGCATGGGGCTTAAGGGGGCCTGGACCCGCCCACTTCCGCTTTGGGGCCAGCAACAGTTGCCAGGGCAACCCTGGGCATGGCAGGGGGCTTAAGGGGGCCTGGACCCGCCCACTTCCGCTTTGGGGGCCAGCAACAGTTGCCAGGGCAACCCTGGGCATGGCAGGGGGCTTAAGGGCGCCAGGACCCGCCCACTTCCGCTTTGGGGGCCAGCAACAGTTGCCAGGGCAACCCTGTGCATGGCAGGGGGCTTAAGGGGGCCTGGACCCGCCCACTTCCGCTTTGGGGGCCAGCAACAGTTGCCAGGGCAACCCTGGGCATGGCAGGGGGCTTAAGGGTGCCTGGACCCGCCCTCTTCCGCTTTGGGGGCCAGCAACAGTTGCCAGGGCAACCCTGGGCATGGCAGGGGGCTTAAGGGGGCCTGGATTCGCCCACTTCCGCTTTGGGGGCCAGCAACAGTTGCCAGGGCAACCCTGGGCATGGCAGGGGGCTTAAGGGCGCCAGGACCCGCCCACTTCCGCTTTGGGGGCCAGCAACAGTTGCCAGGACAGCCCTGGGCATGGCAGGGGGCTTAAGGGCGCCTGGACCCGCCCACTTCCGCTTTGGGGGCCAGCAACAGTTGCCAGGGCAACCCTTGGCATGGCAGGGGGCTTAAGGGCGCCTGGACCAGCCCACTTCCGCTTTGGGGGCCAGCAACAGTTGCCAGGGCAACCCTGGGCATGGCAGGGGGCTTAAGGGGGCCTGGACCCGCCCACTTCCGCTTTGGGGGCCAGCAACAGTTGCCAGGACAACCCTGGGCATGGCAGGGGGCTTAAGGGCGCCTGGACCCGCCCACTTCCGCTTTGGGGGCCAGCAACAGTTGCCAGGGCAACCCTGGGCATGGCAGGGGGCTTAAGGGCGCCTGGACCCGCCCACTTCCGCTTTGGGGGCCAGCAACAGTTGCCAGGGCAACCCTGGGCATGGCAGTGGGGCTTAAGGGGGCCTGGACCCGCCCACTTCCGCTTTGGGGGCCAGCAACAGTTGCCAGGGCAACCCTGGGCATGGCAGGGGGCTTAAGGGCGCCAGGACCCGCCCACTTCCGCTTTGGGGGCCAGCAACAGTTGCCAAGGCAACCCTGGGCATGGCAGGGGGCTTAAGGGCGCCTGGACCCGCCCACTTCCGCTTTGGGGGCCAGCAACAGTTGCCAGGGCAACCCTGGGCATGGCAGGGGGCTTAAGGGTGCCTGGACCCGCCCACTTCCGCTTTGGGGGCCAGCAACAGTTGCCAGGGCAACACTGGGCATGGCAGGGGGCTTAAGGGGGCATGGACCCGCCCACTTCCGCTTTGGGGGCCAGCAACAGTTGCCAGGGCAACTCTGGGCATGGCAGGGGGCTTAAGGGGGCCTGGACCCGCCCACTTCCGCTTTGGGGACCAGCAACAGTTGCCAGGGCAACCCTGGGCATGGCAGGGGGCTTAAGGGGGCCTGGACCCGCCCACTTCCGCTTTGGAGGCCAGCAACAGTTGCCAGGGCAACACTGGGCATGGCAGGGGGCTTAAGGGGGCCTGGACCCGCCCACTTCCGCTTTGGGGGCCAGCAACAGTTGCCCGGGCAACCCTGGGCATGGCAGTGGGCTTAAGGGCGCCAGGCCCCTTCCACTTCCGCTTTGGGGGCCTGCAACAGTTGCCAGGGCAACCCTGGGTATGGCAGGGGGTTTAAGGGCGCCAGGCCCCGCCCACATCCGCTTTGGAGGCCAGCAACAGTTGCCAGGGCAACCCTGGGCATTACAGGGGGCTTAAGGGCGCAAGGACCCGCCCACTTCCGCTTTGGGGGCCAGCAACAGTTGCTAGGGCAACCCTGGGCATGGCAGGGGGCTTAAGGGGGCCTGGATTCGCCCACTTCCGCTTTGGGGGCAAGCAACAGTTGCCAGGGCAACCCTGGGCATGGCAGGGGGCTTAAGGGCGCCAGGACCCACCCACTTCCGCTTTGGGGGCCAGCAACAGTTGCCAGGACAACCCTGGGCATGGCAGGGGGCTTAAGGGGGCCTGGACCCGCCCACTTCCGCTTTGGGGACCAGCAACAGTTGCCAGGGCAACCCTGGGCATGGCAGGGGGCTTAAGGGGGCCTGGACCCGCCCACTTCCGCTTTGGGGGCCAGCAACAGTTGCCAGGGCAACACTGGGCATGGCAGGGGGCTTAAGGGGGCCTGGACCTGCCCACTTCCGCTTTGGGGACCAGCAACAGTTGCCAGGGCAACCCTGGGCATGGCAGGGGGCTTAAGGGGGCCTGGACCCGCCCACTTCCGCATTGGGGGCCAGCAACAGATGCCAGGGCAACCCTGGGCATGGCAGGGGGCTTAAGGGGGCCTGGATTCGCCCACTTCCGCTTTGGGGGCCAGCAACAGTTGCCAGGTCAACCCTGGGCATGGCAGGGGGCTTAAGGGCGCCAGGATCCGCCCACTTCCGCTTTGGGGGCCAGCAACAGTTGCCAGGACAACCCTGGGCATGGCAGGGGGCTTAAGGGCGCCTGGACCCGCCCACTTCCGCTTTGGGGGCCAGCAACAGTTGCCAGGGCAACCCTGGGCATGGCAGGGGGCTTAAGGGCGCCTGGACCCGCCCACTTCCGCTTTGGTGTCCAGCAACAGTTGCCAGGGCAACCCTGGGCATGGCAGTGGGGCTTAAGGGGGCCTGGACCCGCCCACTTCCGCTTTGGGGGCCAGCAACAGTTGTCAGGGCAACCCTGGGCATGGCAGGGGGCTTAAGGGCGCCAGGACCCTCCCACTTCCGCTTTGGGGGCCAGCAACAGTTGCCAGGGCAACCCTGGGCATGGCAGGGGGCTTAAGGGGGCCTGGACCCGCCCACTTCCGCTTTGGGGGCCAGCAACAGTTGCCAGGGCAACCCTGGGCATGGCAGGGGGCTTAAGGGTGCCTGGACCCGCCCACTTCCGATTTGGGGGCCAGCAACAGTTGTTAGGGCAACACTGGGCATGGCAGGGGGCTTAAGGGGGCCTGGACCCGCCCACTTCCGCTTTGGGGGCCAGCAACAGTTGCCAGGGCAACTCTTGGCATGGCAGGGGGCTTAAGGGGGCCTGGACCCGCCCACTTCCGCTTTGGGGACCAGCAACAGTTGCCACGGCAACCCTGGGCATGGCAGGGGGCTTAAGGGGGTCTGGACCCGCCCACTTCCGCTTTGGGGGCCAGCAACAGTTGCCAGGGCAACACTGGGCATGGCAGGGGGCTTAAGGGGGCCTGGACCCGCCCACTTCCGCTTTGGGGGCCAGCAACAGTTGCCCGGGCAACCCTGGGCATGGCAGTGGGCTTAAGGGCGCCAGGCCCCTTCCACTTCCGCTTTGGGGGCCTGCAACAGTTGCCAGGGCAACCCTGGGCATGGCAGGGGGTTTAAGGGCGCCAGGCCCCGCCCACATCCGCTTTGGAGGCCAGCAACAGTTGCCAGGGCAACCCTGGGCATTACAGGGGGCTTAAGGGCGCAAGGACCCGCCCACTTCCGCTTTGGGGGCCAGCAACAGTTGCTAGGGCAACCCTGGGCATGGCAGGGGGCTTAAGGGGGCCTGGATTCGCCCACTTCCGCTTTGGGGGCAAGCAACAGTTGCCAGGGCAACCCTGGGCATGGCAGGGGGCTTAAGGGCGCCAGGACCCACCCACTTCCGCTTTGGGGGCCAGCAACAGTTGCCAGGACAACCCTGGGCATGGCAGGGGGCTTAAGGGGGCCTGGACCCGCCCACTTCCGCTTTGGGGACCAGCAACAGTTGCCAGGGCAACCCTGGGCATGGCAGGGGGCTTAAGGGGGCCTGGACCCGCCAACTTCCGCTTTGGGGGCAAGCAACAGTTGCCAGGGCAACACTGGGCATGGCAGGGGGCTTAAGGGGGCCTGGACCCGCCCACTTCCGCTTTGGGGACCAGCATTAGTTGCCAGGGCAACCCTGGGCATGGCAGGGGGCTTAAGGGGGCCTGGACCCGCCCACTTCCGCATTGGGGGCCAGCAACAGTTGCCAGGGCAACCCTGGGCATGGCTGTGGGCTTAAGGGCGCCAGGCCCCTTCCACTTCCGCTTTGGGGGCCTGCAACAGTTGCCAAGGCAACCCTGGGCATGGCAGGGGGCTTAAGGGCGCCAGGCCCCGCCCACATCCGCTTTGGAGGCCAGCAACAGATGCCAAGGCAACCCTGGGCATGGCAGGGGGCTAAAGGGCGCCAGGACCCTCCCACTTCCGCTTTGCTGGCCAGCAACAGTTGCCAGGGCAACATTGGGCATGGCAGGGGGCTTAAGGGGGCCTGGACCCTCCCACTTCCGCTTTGGGGGCCAGCAACAGTTGCCAGGGCAACCCTGGGCATGACAGGGGGCTTAAGGGGGCCTGGACCCGCCCACTTCCGCTTTGGGGGCCAGCAACAGTTGCCAGGGCAACCCTGGGCATGGCAGGGGGCTTAAGGGTGCCTGGACCCGCCCACTTCCGCTTTGGGGGCCAGCAACAGATGCCAGGGCAACCCTGGGCATGGCAGGGGGCTTAAGGGGGCCTGGATTCGCCCACTTCCGCTTTGGGGGCCAGCAACAGTTGCCAGGTCAACCCTGGGCATGGCAGGGGGCTTAAGGGCGCCAGGACCCGCCCACTTCCGCTTTGGGGGCCAGCAACAGTTGCCAGGACAACCCTGGGCATGGCAGGGGGCTTAAGGGCGCCTGGACCCGCCCACTTCCGCTTTGGGGGCCAGCAACAGTTGCCAGGGCAACCCTGGGCAGGGCAGTGGGGCTTAAGGGGGCCTGGACCCGCCCACTTCCGCTTTGGGGGCCAGCAACAGTTGCCAGGGCAACCCTGGGCATGGCAGGGGGCTTAAGGGTGCCAGGACCCACCCACTTCCGCTTTGGGGGCCAGCAACAGTTGCCAGGGCAACCCTGGGCATGGCAGGGGGCTTAAGGGCGCCTGGACCCGCCCACTTCCGCTTTGGGGGCCAGCAACAGTTGCCAGGGCAACCCGGGGCATGGCAGGGGGCTTAAGGGCGCCTGGACCCGCCCACTTCCGCTTTGGGGGCCAGCAACAGTTGCCAGGGCAACCCTGGGCATGGCAGGGGGCTTAAGGGCGCCAGGCCCCGCCCACATCCGCTTTGGAGGCCAGCAACAGATGCCAGGGCAACCCTGGGCATGGCAGGGGGCTTAAGGGCGCAAGGATCAGCCCACTTCCGCTTTGGGGGCCAGCAACAGTTGCCAGGGCAACCCTGGGCATGGCAGGGGGCTTAAGGGCGCCTGGACCCGCCCACTTCCGCTTTGGGGGCAAGCAAGAGTTGCCAGGACAACCCTGGGGATGGCAGGGGGCTTAAGGGCGCCTGGACCCGCCCACTTCCCCTTTGGGGCCAGCAACAGATGCCAGGGCAACCCTGGGCATGGCAGGGGGCTTAAGGGCGCAAGGATCAGCCCACTTCCGCTTTGGGGGCCAGCAACAGTTGCCAGGGCAACCCTGGGCATGGCAGGGGGCTTAAGGGCGCCTGGACCCGCCCACTTCCGCTTTGGAGGCCAGCAACAGATGCCAGGGCAACCCTGGGCATGGCAGGGGGCTTAAGGGCGCAAGGATCAGCCCACTTCCGCTTTGGGGGCCAGCAACAGTTGCCAGGGCAACCCTGGGCATGGCAGGGGGCTTAAGGGCGCCTGGACCCGCCCACTTCCGCTTTGGGGGCAAGCAAGAGTTGCCAGGACAACCCTGGGGATGGCAGGGGGCTTAAGGGCGCCTGGACCCGCCCACTTCCCCTTTGGGGGCCAGCAACAGTTGCCAGGGCAACCCTGGGCATGGCAGGGGGCTTAAGGGGGCCTGGACCCGCCCACTTCCGCTTTGGGGCCAGCAACAGTTGCCAGGGCATCCCTGGGCATGGCAGGGGGCTTAAGGGGGCCTGGACCCGCCCACTTCCGCTTTGGGGGCCAGCAACAGTTGCCAGGGCAACCCTGGGCATGGCAGGGGGCTTAAGGGTGCCTGGACCCGCCCACTTCCGCTTTGGGGGCCAGCAACAGTTGCCAGGGCAACCCTGGGCATGGCAGGGGGCTTAAGGGGTCCTGGACCCGCCCACTTCTGCTTTGGGTGCCAGCAACAGTTTCTAGGGCAACCCTGGGCATGGCATGGGGCTTAAGGGGGCCTGGACCCGCCCACTTCCGCTTTGGGGGCCAGCAACAGTTGCCAGGGCAACCCTGGGCATGGCAGGGAGCTTAAGGGGGCCAGGACCCGCCCAATTCCGCTTTGGGGGCCAGCAACAGTTGCCTGGGCATGGCAGGGGGCTTAAGGGGGCCTGGACCCGCCCACTTCCGCTTTGGGAGCCAGCAACAGTTGCCAGGGCAACCCTGGGCATGGCAGGGGGCTTAAGGGGGCCTGGACCCGCCCACTTCCGCTTTGGGGGCCAGCAACAGTTGCCAGGGCAACCCTGGGCATGGCAGGGGGCTTAAGGGGGCCTGGACCCGCCCACTTCCGCTTTGGGGGCCAGCAACAGTTGCCAGGGCAACCCTGGGCATGGCAGGGGGCTTAAGGGGGCCTGGATTCGCCAACTTCCGTTTTGGGGGCCAGCAACAGTTGCCAGGGCAACCCTGGGCATGGCAGGGGGCTTAAGGGCGCCAGGACCCGCCCACTTCCGCTTTGGGGGCCAGCAACAGTTGCCAGGACAACCCTGGGCATGGCAGGGGGCTTAAGGGCGCCTGGACCCACCCACTTCCGCTTTGGGGGCCAACAACAGTTGCCAGGGCAACCCTGGGCATGGCAGGGGGCTTAAGGAGGCCTGGACCCGCCCACTTCCACTTTGGGGGCCAGCAACAGTTTCCAGGGCAACCATGGGCATGGCAGGGGGCTTAAGGGGGCCTGGACCCGCCCACTTCCGCTTTGGGGGCCAGCAACAGTTGCCAGGGCTAACCAGGGCATGGCATGGGGCTTAAGGGGGCCTGGACCCGCCCACTTCCGCTTTGGGGCCAGCAACAGTTGCCAGGGCAACCCTGGGCATGGCAGGGGGCTTAAGGGGGCCTGGACCCGCCCACTTCCGCTTTGGGGGCCAGCAACAGTTGCCAGGGCAACCCTGGGCATGGCAGGGGGCTTAAGGGCGCCAGGACCCGCCCACTTCCGCTTTGGGGGCCAGCAACAGTTGCCAGGGCAACCCTGGGCATGGCAGGGGGCTTAAGGGGGCCTGGACCCGCCCACTTCCGCTTTGGGGGCCAGCAACAGTTGCCAGGGCAAGCCTGGGCATGGCAGGGGGCTTAAGGGTGCCTGGACCCGCCCACTTCCGCTTTGGGGGCCAGCAACAGTTGCCAGGGCAACCCTGGGCATGGCAGGGGGCTTAAGGGGGCCTGGATTCGCCCACTTCCGCTTTGGGGGCCAGCAACAGTTGCCAGGGCAACCCTGGGCATGGCAGGGGGCTTAAGGGCGCCAGGACCCGCCCACTTCCGCTTTGGGGGCCAGCAACAGTTGCCAGGACAGCCCTGGGCATGGCAGGGGGCTTAAGGGCGCCTGGACCCGCCCACTTCCGCTTTGGGGGCCAGCAACAGTTGCCAGGGCAACCCTGGGCATGTCAGGGGGCTTAAGGGCGCCTGGACCCGCCCACTTCCGCTTTGGGGGCCAGCAACAGTTGCCAGGGCAACCCTGGGCATGGCAGGGGGCTTAAGGGGGACTGGACCCGCCCACTTCCGCTTTGGGGGCCAGCAACAGTTGCCAGGGCAACCCTGGGCATGGCAGGGGGCTTAAGGGGGCCTGGACCCGCCCACTTCCACTTTGGGGGCCAGCAACAGTTGCCAGGGCAACCCTGTGCATGGCAGGGGGCTTAAGGGGGCCTGGATCCTCCCACTTCCGCTTTTGGGGCCAGCAACAGTTGCCAGGGCTACCCTGGGCATGGCAGGGGGCTTAAGGGGGCCTGAACCCGCCCACTTCCGCTTTGGGGGCCAGCAACAGTTTCCAGGGCAACGCTGGGCATGGCAGGGGGCTTAAGGGTGCCTGGACCCGCCCACTTCCGCTTTGGGGGCCAGCAACAGTTGCCAGGGCAACCCTGGGCATGGCAGGGGGCTTAAGGGCGCCTGGACCCGCCCACTTCCGCTTTGGGGGCCAGCAACAGTTGCCAGGGCAACCCTGGGCATGGCAGTGGGGCTTAAGGGGGCCTGGACCCGCCCACTTCCGCTTTGGGGGCCAGCAACAGTTGCCAGGGCAACCCTGGGCATGGCAGGGGGCTTAAGGGTGCCAGGACCCACCCACTTCCGCTTTGGGGGCCAGCAACAGTTGCCAGGGCAACCCTGGGCATGGCAGGGGGCTTAAGGGCGCCTGGACCCGCCCACTTCCGCTTTGGGGGCCAGCAACAGTTGCCAGGGCAACCCGGGGCATGGCAGGGGGCTTAAGGGCGCCTGGACCCGCCCACTTCCGCTTTGGGGGCCAGCAACAGTTGCCAGGGCAACCCTGGGCATGGCAGGGGGCTTAAGGGCGCCAGGCCCCGCCCACATCCGCTTTGGAGGCCAGCAACAGATGCCAGGGCAACCCTGGGCATGGCAGGGGGCTTAAGGGCGCAAGGATCAGCCCACTTCCGCTTTGGGGGCCAGCAACAGTTGCCAGGGCAACCCTGGGCATGGCAGGGGGCTTAAGGGCGCCTGGACCCGCCCACTTCCGCTTTGGGGGCAAGCAAGAGTTGCCAGGACAACCCTGGGGATGGCAGGGGGCTTAAGGGCGCCTGGACCCGCCCACTTCCCCTTTGGGGGCCAGCAACAGTTGCCAGGGCAACCCTGGGCATGGCAGGGGGCTTATGGGGGCCTGGACCCGCCCACTTCCGCTTTGGGGCCAGCAACAGTTGCCAGGGCATCCCTGGGCATGGCAGGGGGCTTAAGGGGGCCTGGACCCGCCCACTTCCGCTTTGGGGGCCAGCAACAGTTGCCAGGGCAACCCTGGGCATGGCAGGGGGCTTAAGGGTGCCTGGACCCGCCCACTTCCGCTTTGGGGGCCAGCAACAGTTGCCAGGGCAACCCTGGGCATGGCAGGGGGCTTAAGGGGTCCTGGACCCGCCCACTTCTGCTTTGGGTGCCAGCAACAGTTTCTAGGGCAACCCTGGGCATGGCATGGGGCTTAAGGGGGCCTGGACCCAACCCACTTCCGCTTTGGGGGCCAGCAACAGTTGCCAGGGCAACCCTTGGCATGGCAGGGAGCTTAAGGGGGCCAGGACCCGCCCAATTCCGCTTTGGGGGCCAGCAACAGTTGCCTGGGCATGGCAGGGGGCTTAAGGGGGCCTGGACCCGCCCACTTCCGCTTTGGGAGCCAGCAACAGTTGCCAGGGCAACCCTGGGCATGGCAGGGGGCTTAAGGGGGCCTGGACCCGCCCACTTCCGCTTTGGGGGCCAGCAACAGTTGCCAGGGCAACCCTGGGCATGGCAGGGGGCTTAAGGGGGCCTGGACCCGCCCACTTCCGCTTTGGGGGCCAGCAACAGTTGCCAGGGCAACCCTGGGCATGGCAGGGGGCTTAAGGGGGCCTGGATTCGCCAACTTCCGTTTTGGGGGCCAGCAACAGTTGCCAGGGCAACCCTGGGCATGGCAGGGGGCTTAAGGGCGCCAGGACCCGCCCACTTCCGCTTTGGGGGCCAGCAACAGTTGCCAGGACAACCCTGGGCATGGCAGGGGGCTTAAGGGCGCCTGGACCCACCCACTTCCGCTTTGGGGGCCAGCAACAGTTGCCAGGGCAACCCTGGGCATGGCAGGGGGCTTAAGGAGGCCTGGACCCGCCCACTTCCACTTTGGGGGCCAGCAACAGTTTCCAGGGCAACCATGGGCATGGCAGGGGGCTTAAGGGGGCCTGGACCCGCCCACTTCCGCTTTGGGGGCCAGCAACAGTTGCCAGGGCTAACCAGGGCATGGCATGGGGCTCAAGGGGGCCTGGACCCGCCCACTTCCGCTTTGGGGCCAGCAACAGTTGCCAGGGCAACCCTGGGCATGGCAGGGGGCTTAAGGGGGCCTGGACCCGCCCACTTCCGCTTTGGGGGCCAGCAACAGTTGCCAGGGCAACCCTGGGCATGGCAGGGGGCTTAAGGGCGCCAGGACCCGCCCACTTCCGCTTTGGGGGCCAGCAACAGTTGCCAGGGCAACCCTGGGCATGGCAGGGGGCTTAAGGGGGCCTGGACCCGCCCACTTCCGCTTTGGGGGCCAGCAACAGTTGCCAGGGCAAGCCTGGGCATGGCAGGGGGCTTAAGGGTGCCTGGACCCGCCCACTTCCGCTTTGGGGGCCAGCAACAGTTGCCAGGGCAACCCTGGGCATGGCAGGGGGCTTAAGGGGGCCTGGATTCGCCCACTTCCGCTTTGGGGGCCAGCAACAGTTGCCAGGGCAACCCTGGGCATGGCAGGGGGCTTAAGGGCGCCAGGACCCGCCCACTTCCGCTTTGGGGGCCAGCAACAGTTGCCAGGACAGCCCTGGGCATGGCAGGGGGCTTAAGGGCGCCTGGACCCGCCCACTTCCGCTTTGGGGGCCAGCAACAGTTGCCAGGGCAACCCTGGGCATGTCAGGGGGCTTAAGGGCGCCTGGACCCGCCCACTTCCGCTTTGGGGGCCAGCAACAGTTGCCAGGGCAACCCTTGGGCATGGCAGGGGGCTTAAGGGGGACTGGACCCGCCCACTTCCGCTTTGGGGGCCAGCAACAGTTGCCAGGGCAACCCTGGGCATGGCAGGGGGCTTAAGGGGGCCTGGACCCGCCCACTTCCACTTTGGGGGCCAGCAACAGTTGCCAGGGCAACCCTGTGCATGGCAGGGGGCTTAAGGGGGCCTGGATCCGCCCACTTCCGCTTTTGGGGCCAGCAACAGTTGCCAGGGCAACCCTGGGCATGGCAGGGGGCTTAAGGGGGCCTGAACCCGCCCCACTTCCGCTTTGGGGGCCAGCAACAGTTTCCAGGGCAATGCTGGGCATGGCAGGGGGCTTAAGGGTGCCTGGACCCGCCCACTTCCGCTTTGGGGGCCAGCAACAGTTGCCAGGGCAACCCTGGGCATGGCAGGGGGCTTAAGGGGTCCTGGACCCGCCACTTCTGCTTTGGGTGCCAGCAACAGTTTCTAGGGCAACCCTGGGCATGGCATGGGGCTTAAGGGGGCCTGGACCCACCCACTTCCGCTTTGGGGGCCAGCAACAGTTTCCAGGGCAACCCTGGGCATGGCAGGGAGCTTAAGGGGGCCAGGACCCGCCCAATTCCGCTTTGGGGGCCAGCAACAGTTGCCTGGGCATGGCAGGGGGCTTAAGGGGGCCTGGACCCGCCCACTTCCGCTTTGGGGGCCAGCAACAGTTGCCAGGGCAACCCTGGGCATGGCAGGGGGCTTAAGGGGGCCTGGACCCGCCCACTTCCGCTTTGGGGGCCAGCAACAGTTGCCAGGGCAACCCTGGGCATGGCAGGGGGCTTAAGGGGGCCTGGACCCGCCCACTTCCGCTTTGGGGGCCAGCAACAGTTGCCAGGGCAACCCTGGGCATGGCAGGGGGCTTAAGGGGGCCTGGATTCGCCCACTTCCGTTTTGGGGGCCAGCAACAGTTGCCAGGGCAACCCTGGGCATGGCAGGGGGCTTAAGGGCGCCTGGACCCGCCCACTTCCGCTTTGGGGGCCAGCAACAGTTGCCAGGGCAACCCTGGGCATGGCAGGGGGCTTAAGGGTTCCTGGATTCGCCCATTTCCGCTTTGGGGGCCAGCAACAGTTGCCAGGGAAACCCTGGGCATGGCAGGGGGCTTAAGGGCGCCAGGACGCGCCCACTTCCGCTTTGGGGGCCAGCAACAGTTGCCAGGACAACCCTGGGCATGGCAGGGGGCTTAAGGGCGCCTGGACCCACCCACTTCCGCTTTGGGGGCCAGCAACAGTTGCCAGGGCAACCCTGGGCATGGCAGGGGGCTTAAGGGGGCCTGGACCCGCCCACTTCCACTTTGGGGGCCAGCAACAGTTTCCAGGGCCAACCATGGGCATGGCAGGGGCTTAAGGGGGCCTGGACCCGCCCACTTCCGCTTTGGGGGCCAGCAACAGTTGCCAGGGCTAACCAGGGCATGGCATGGGGCTTAAGGGGGCCTGGACCCGCCCACTTCCGCTTTGGGGCCAGCAACAGTTGCCAGGGCAACCCTGGGCATGGCAGGGGGCTTAAGGGGGCCTGGACCCGCCCACTTCCGCTTTGGGGGCCAGCAACAGTTGCCAGGGCAACCCTGGGCATGGCAGGGGGCTTAAGGGCGCCAGGACCCGCCCACTTCCGCTTTGGGGGCCAGCAACAGTTGCCAGGGCAACCCTGGGCATGGCAGGGGGCTTAAGGGGGCCTGGACCCACCCACTTCCGCTTTGGGGGCCAGCAACAGTTGCCAGGGCAAGCCTGGGCATGGCAGGGGGCTTAAGGGTGCCTGGACCCGCCCACTTCCGCTTTGGGGGCCAGCAACAGTTGCCAGGGCAACCCTGGGCATGGCAGGGGCTTAAGGGGCCTGGATTCGCCCACTTCCGCTTTGGGGGCCAGCAACAGTTGCCAGGGCAACCCTGGGCATGGCAGGGGGCTTAAGGGCGCCAGGACCCGCCCACTTCCGCTTTGGGGGCCAGCAACAGTTGCCAGGACAGCCCTGGGCAATGTCAGGGGGCTTAAGGGCGCCTGGACCCGCCCACTTCCGCTTTTTGGGGGCCAGCAACAGTTGCCAGGGCAACCCTGGGCATGTCAGGGGGCTTAAGGGCGCCTGGACCCGCCCACTTCCGCTTTGGGGGCCAGCAACAGTTGCCAGGGCAACCCTGGGCATGGCAGGGGGCTTAAGGGGGCCTGGACCCGCCCACTTCCGCTTTGGGGGCCAGCAACAGTTGCCAGGGCAACCCTGGGCATGGCAGGGGGCTTAAGGGGGCCTGGACCCGCCCACTTCCACTTTGGGGGCCAGCAACAGTTGCAGGGCAACCCTGTGCATGGCAGGGGGCTTAAGGGGCCCTGGATCCGCCCACTTCCGCTTTTGGGGCCAGCAACAGTTGCCAGGGCTACCCTGGGCATGGCAGGGGGCTTAAGGGGGCCTGAACCCGCCCAATTCCGCTTTGGGGGCCAGCAACAGTTTCCAGGGCAACCATGGGCATGGCAGGGGGCCTTAAGGGGGCCTGGACCCGCCATCTTCCGCTTTGGGGGCCAGCAACAGTTGCCAGGGCTAACCAGGGCATGGCATGGGGCTTAAGGGGGCCTGGACCCGCCCACTTCCGCTTTGGGCCAGCAACAGTTGCCAGGGCAACCCTGTGCATGGCAGGGGGCTTAAGGGGGCCTGAACCCGCCCACTTCCGCTTTGGGGGCCAGCAACAGTTTCCAGGGCAACCATGGGCATGGCAGGGGGCTTAAGGGGGCCTGGACCCGCCATCTTCCGCTTTGGGCAGCAACAGTTGCCAGGGCAACCCTGGGCATGGCAGGGGGCTTAAGGGGGCCTGGACCCGCCCACTTCCGCTTTGGGGGCCAGCAACAGTTGCCAGGGCAACCCTGGGCATGGCAGGGGCTTAAGGGCGCCAGGACCCGCCCACTTCCGCTTTGGGGGCCAGCAACAGTTGCCAGGGAAACCCTGTGCATGGCAGGGGGCTTAAGGGGGCCTGGACCCGCCCACTTCCGCTTTGGGGGCCAGCAACAGTTGCCAGGGCAACCCTGGGCATGGCAGGGGGCTTAAGGGTGCCTGGACCCGCCCACTTCCGCTTTGGGGGCCAGCAACAGTTGCCAGGGCAACCCTGTGCATGGCAGGGGGCTTAAGGGGGCCTGGATTCGCCCACTTCCGCTTTGGGGGCCAGCAACAGTTGCCAGGGCAACCCTGGGCATGGCAGGGGGCTTAAGGGCGCCAGGACCCGCCCACTTCCGCTTTGGGGGCCAGCCACAGTTGCCAGGACAGCCCTGGGCATGGCAGGGGGCTTAAGGGCGCCTGGACCCGCCCACTTCCGCTTTGGGGTTCAGCAACAGTTGCCAGGGCAACCCTGGGCATGGCAGGGGGCTTAAGGGCGCCTGGACCCGCCCACTTCCGCTTTGGGGGCCAGCAACAGTTGCCAGGGCAACCCTGGGCATGGCAGGGGGCTTAAGGGGGCCTGGACCCGCCCACTTCCGCTTTGGGGGCCAGCAACAGTTGCCAGGACAACCCTGGGCATGGCAGGGGGCTTAAGGGCGCCTGGACCCGCCCACTTCCGCTTTGGGGGCCAGCAACAGTTGCCAGGGCAACCCTGGGCATGGCAGGGGGCTTAAGGGCGCCTGGACCCGCCCACTTCCGCTTTGGGGGCCAGCAACAGTTGCCAGGGCAACCCTGGGCATGGCAGTGGGGCTTAAGGGGGCCTGGACCCGCCCACTTCCGCTTTGGGGGCCAGCAACAGTTGCCAGGGCAACCCTGGGCATGGCAGGGGGCTTAAGGGCGCCAGGACCCGCCCACTTCCGCTTCGAGGGCCAGCAACAGTTGCCAGGGCAACCCTGGGCATGGCAGGGGGCTTAAGGGCGCCTGGACCCGCCCACTTCCGCTTTGGGGGCCAGCAACAGTTGCCAGGGCAACCCGGGGCATGGCAGGGGGCTTAAGGGCGCCTGGACCCGCCCACTTCCGCTTTGGGGGCCAGCAACAGTTGCCAGGGCAACCCTGGGCATGGCAGGGGGCTTAAGGGCGCCAAGCCCCGCCCACATCCGCTTTGGAGGCCAGCAACAGATGCCAGGGCAACCCTGGGCATGGCAGGGGGCTTAAGGGCGCCAGGACCCTCCCACTTCCGCTTTGGGGGCCAGCAACAGTTGCCAGGGCAACATTGGGCATGGCAGGGGGCTTAAGGGCGCAAGGACCAGCCCACTTCCGCTTTGGGGGCCAGCAACAGTTGCCAGGGCAACCCTGGGCATGGCAGGGGGCTTAAGGGCGCCTGGACCCGCCCACTTCTGCTTTGGGGGCAAGCAAGAGTTGCCAGGACAACCCTGGGGATGGCAGGGGGCTTAAGGGCGCCTGGACCCGCCCACTTCCCCTTTGGGGGCCAGCAACAGTTGCCAGGGCAACTCTGGGCATGGCAGGGGGCTTAAGGGGGCCTGGACCCGCCCACTTCCGCTTTGGGGCCAGCAACAGTTGCCAGGGCATCCCTGGGCATGGCAGGGGGCTTAAGGGGGCCTGGACCCGCCCACTTCCGCTTTGGGGGCCAGCAACAGTTGCCAGGGCAACCCTGGGCATGGCAGGGGGCTTAAGGGTGCCTGGACCCGCCCACTTCCGCTTTGGGGCCAGCAACAGTTGCCAGGGCAACCCTGGGCATGGCAGGGGGCTTAAGGGGTCCTGGACCCGCCCACTTCTGCTTTGGGTGCCAGCAACAGTTTCTAGGGCAACCCTGGGCATGGCATGGGGCTTAAGGGGGCCTGGACCCGCCCACTTCCGCTTTGGGGGCCAGCAACAGTTGCCAGGGCAACCCTGGGCATGGCAGGGGGCTTAAGGGGGCCAGGACCCGCCCACTTCCGCTTTGGGGGCCAGCAACAGTTGCCAGGGCAACCCTGGGCATGGCAGGGGGCTTAAGGGGGCCTGGACCCGCCCACTTCCGCTTTGGGGGCCAGCAACAGTTGCCAGGGCAACCCTGGGCATAGCAGGGGGCTTAAGGGGGCCTGGACCCGCCCACTTCCGCTTTGGGGGCCAGCAACAGTTGCCAGGGCAACCCTGGGCATGGCAGGGGGCTTAAGGGGGCCTGGACCCGCCCACTTCCGCTTTGGGGGCCAGCAACAGTTGCCAGGGCAACCCTGGGCATGGCAGGGGGCTTAAGGGGGCCTGGATTCGCCCACTTCCGTTTTGGGGGCCAGCAACAGTTGCCAGGGCAACCCTGGGCATGGCAGGGGGCTTAAGGGCGCCAGGACCCGCCCACTTCCGCTTTGGGGGCCAGCAACAGTTGCCAGGACAACCCTGGGCATGGCAGGGGGCTTAAGGGTTCCTGGATTCGCCCACTTCCGCTTTGGGGGCCAGCAACAGTTGCCAGGGAAACCCTGGGCATGGCAGGGGGCTTAAGGGCGCCAGGACGCGCCCACTTCCGCTTTGGGGACCAGCAACAGTTGCCAGGACAACCCTGGGCATGGCAGGGGGCTTAAGGGCGCCTGGATCCACCCACTTCCGCTTTGGGGGCCAGCAACAGTTGCCAGGGCAACCCTGGGCATGGCAGGGGGCTTAAGGGGGCCTGGACCCGCCCACTTCCACTTTGGGGGCCAGCAACAGTTTCCAGGGCAACCATGGGCATGGCAGGGGGCTTAAGGGGGCCTGGACCGACCCACTTCCGCTTTGGGGGCCAGCAACAGTTGCAAGGGGTAACCAGGGCATGGCATGGGGCTTAAGGGGGCCTGGACCCGCCCACTTCCGCTTTGGGGCCAGCAAAAGTTGCCAGGGCAACCCTGGGCATGGCAGGGGGCTTAAGGGGGCCTGTACCCGCCCACTTCCGCTTTGGGGGCCAGCAACAGTTGCCAGGGCAACCCTGGGCATGGCAGGGGGCTTAAGGGCGCCAGGACCCGCCCACTTCCGCTTTGGGGGCCAGCAACAGTTGCCAGGGCAACCCTGGGCATGGCAGGGGGCTTAAGGGGGCCTGGACCCGCCCACTTCCGCTTTTAGGGCCAGCAACAGTTGCCAGGGCAACCCTGGGCATGGCAGGGGGCTTAAGGGGGCCTGGATTCGCCCACTTCCGCTTTGGGGGCCAGCAACAATTGCCAGGGCAACCCTGGGCATGGCAGGGTGCTTAAGGGCGCCAGGACCCGCCCACTTCCGCTTTGGGGGCCAGCAACAGTTGCCAGGACAGCCCTGGGCATGGCAGGGGGCTTAAGGGCGCCTGGACCCGCCCACTTCCGCTTTGGGGGCCAGCAACAGTTGCCAGGGCAACCCTGGGCATGTCAGGGGGCTTAAGGGGGCCTGGACCCGCCCACTTCCGCTTTGGGGGCCAGCAACAGTTGCCAGGGCAACCCTGGGCATGGCAGGGGGCTTAAGGGGGCCTGGACCCGCCCACTTCCACTTTGGGGGCCAGCAACAGTTGCCAGGGCAACCCTGTGCATGGCAGGGGGCTTAAGGGGGCCTGGATCCGCCCACTTCCGCTTTTGGGGCCAGCAACAGTTGCCAGGGCTACCCTGGGCATGGCAGGGGGCTTAAGGGGGCCTGAACCCGCCCACTTCCGCTTTGGGGGCCAGCAACAGTTTCCAGGGCAACCATGGGCATGGCAGGGGGCTTAAGGGGGCCTGGACCCGCCATCTTCCGCTTTGGGGGCCAACAACAGTTGCCAGGGCTAACCAGGGCATGGCATGGGGCTTAAGGGGGCCTGGACCCGCCCACTTCCGCTTTGGGGCCAGCAACAGTTGCCAGGGCAACCCTGGGCATGGCAGGGGGCTTAAGGGGGCCTGGACCCGCCCACTTCCGCTTTGGGGGCCAGCAACAGTTGCCAGGGCAACCCTGGGCATGGCAGGGGGCTTAAGGGCGCCAGGACCCGCCCACTTCCGCTTTGGGGGCCAGCAACAGTTGCCAGGGCAACCCTGTGCATGGCAGGGGGCTTAAGGGGGCCTGGACCCGCCCACTTCCGCTTTTGGGGCCAGCAACAGTTGCCAGGGCAACCCTGGGCATGGCAGGGGGCTTAAGGGTGCCTGGACCCGCCCACTTCCGCTTTGGGGGCCAGCAACAGTTGCCAGGGCAACCCTGGGCATGGCAGGGGGCTTAAGGGGGCCTGGATTCGCCCACTTCCGCTTTGGGGGCCAGCAACAGTTGCCAGGGCAACCCTGGGCATGGCAGGGGGCTTAAGGGCGCCAGGACCCGCCCACTTCCGCTTTGGGGGCCAGCAACAGTTGCCAGGACAGCCCTGGGCATGGCAGGGGGCTTAAGGGCGCCTGGACCCGCCCACTTCCGCTTTGGGGGCCAGCAACAGTTGTCAGGGCAACCCTTGGCATGGCAGGGGGCTTAAGGGCGCCTGGACCAGCCCACTTCCGCTTTGGGGGCCAGCAACAGTTGCCAGGGCAACCCTGGGCATGGCAGGGGGCTTAAGGGGGCCTGGACCCGCCCACTTCCGCTTTGGGGGCCAGCAACAGTTGCCAGGACAACCCTGGGCATGGCAGGGGGCTTAAGGGCGCCTGGACCCGCCCACTTCCGCTTTGGGGGCCAGCAACAGTTGCCAGGGCAACCCTGGGCATGGCAGGGGGCTTAAGGGCGCCTGGACCCGCCCACTTCCGCTTTGGGGGCCAGCAACAGTTGCCAGGGCAACCCTGGGCATGGCAGTGGGGCTTAAGGGGGCCTGGACCCGCCCACTTCCGCTTTGGGGGCCAGCAACAGTTGCCAGGGCAACCCTGGGCATGGCAGGGGGCTTAAGGGCGCCAGGACCCGCCCACTTCCGCTTTGGGGGCCAGCAACAGTTGCCAGGGCAACCCTGGGCATGGCAGGGGGCTTAAGGGCGCCTGGACCCGCCCACTTCCGCTTTGGGGGCCAGCAACAGTTGCCAGGGCAACCCGGGGCATGGCAGGGGGCTTAAGGGCACCTGGACCCGCCCACTTCCGCTTTGGGGGCCAGCAACAGTTGCCAGGGCAACCCTGGGCATGGCAGGGGGCTTAAGGGCGCCAGGCCCCGCCCACATCTGCTTTGGAGGCCAGCAACAGATGCCAAGGCAACCGTGGGCATGGCAGGAGGCTTAAGGGCGCCAGGACCCTCCCACTTCCGCTTTGGGGGCCAGCAACAGTTGCCAGGGCAACCCTGGGCATGGCAGGGGGCATAAGGGCGCCTGGACTCGCCCACTTCCGCTTTGGGGGCCAGCAACAGTTGCCATGACAACCCTGGGGATGGCAGGGGTCTTAAGGGCGCCTGGACCCGCCCACTTCCGCTTTGGGGGCCAGCAACAGTTGCCAGTGCAACCCTGGGCATGGCATGGGGCTTAAGGGGGCCTGGACATGCCCACTTCCGCTTTGGGGGCCAGCAACAGTTGCCAGGGCAACCCTGGGCATGGCAGGGGGCTTAAGGGCGCCTGGACCCGCCCACTTCCGCTTTGGCGGCCAGCAACAGTTGCCAGGGCAACCCTGGGCGTGGCAGGGGGCTTAAGGGGGCCTGGACCCGCCCACTTCCGCTTTGGGGCCAGCAACAGTTGCCAGGGCAACCCTGGGCATGGCAGGGGGCTTAAGGGGGCCCGGACCCGCCCACTTCCGCTTTGGGGGCCAGCAACAGTTGCCAGGGCAACCATGGGCATGGCAGGGGGCTTAAGGGGGCCTGGACCCGCCCACTTCCTCTTTGGGGGCCAGCAACAGTTGCCAGGGCAACCCTGAGCATGGCAGGGGGCTTAAGGGCGCCTGGACCTGCCCACTTCCGCTTTGGGGCCAGAAACAGTTGCCAGGGCAACCCTGGGCATGGCAGGGGGCTTAAGGGCGCCAGAACCCGCCCACTTCCGCATTGGGGGCCAGCAACAGTTGCCAGGGCAACATTCGGCATGGCAGGGGGCTTAAGGGAGTCAGGACCCGCCCACTTCCGCTTTGGGGGCCAGCAACAGTTTCCAGGACAACCCTGGGGATGGCAGGGGGCTTAAGGGCGCCAGAACCCGCCCACTTCCGCATTGGGGGCCAGCAACAGTTGCCAGGGCAACCCTGGGCATGGCAGGGGGCTTAAGGGCGCCTGGACCCGCCCACTTCCGCTTTGGGGGCCAGCAACAGCTGCCAGGGCAACCCTGGGCATGGCATGGGGCTTAATGGCGCCTGGACCCGCCCACTTCCGCTTTGGGGGCCAGCAACAGTTGCCTGGGCAACCCTGGGCATGGCAGGGGGCTGAAGGGCTCCTGGACCAGCCCACTTCCGCTTTGGGACCAGCAACAGTTGCCAGGGCAACCCTGGGCATGGCAGGGGGCTTAAGGGCGCCTGGATCCGCCCACTTCCGCTTTGGGGGCCAGCAACAGTTGCCAGGGCAACCCTGGGCATGGCAGGGGGCTGAAGGGCGCCTGGATCCGCCAACTTCCGCTTTGGGGGCCAGCAACAGCTGCCAGGGCAACCCTGGGCATGGCACAGGGCTTAAGGGTGCCTGGACCCGCCCACTTCCGCTTTCGGGGCCAGCAACAGTTGCCAGGGCAACCCTGGGCATGGCAGGGGGCTTAATGGTGCCTGGACCCGCCCACTTCCGCTTTGGGGGCCAGCAACAGCTGCCAGGGCAACCCTGGGCATGGCATGGGGCTTAAGGGCGCCTGGACCCGCCCACTTCCGCTTTGGGGGCCAGCAACAGTTGCCAGGGCAACCCTGGGCATGGCAGGGGGCTTAAGGGGTCCTGGACCCGCCCACTTCTGCTTTGGGTGCCAGCAACAGTTTCTAGGGCAACCCTGGGCATGGCATGGGGCTTAAGGGGGCCTGGACCCGCCCACTTCCGCTTTGGGGGCCAGCAACAGTTGCCAGGGCAACCCTGGGCATGGCAGGGAGCTTAAGGGGGCCAGGACCCGCCCAATTCCGCTTTGGGGGCCAGCAACAGTTGCCTGGGCATGGCAGGGGGCTTAAGGGGGCCTGGACCCGCCCACTTCCGCTTTGGGGGCCAGCAACAGTTGCCAGGGCAACCCTGGGCATGGTAGGGGGCTTAAGGGGGCCTGGACCCGCCCACTTCCGCTTTGGGGGCCAGCAACAGTTGCCAGGGCAACCCTAGGCATGGCAGGGGGCTTAAGGGGGCCTGGACCCGCCCACTTCCGCTTTGGGGGCCAGCAACAGTTGCCAGGGCAACCCTGGGCATGGCAGGGGGCTTAAGGGGGCCTAAAGCCGCCCACTTCCGCTTTGGGGGACAGCAACAGTTGCCAGGGCAACCCTGGGCATGGCAGGGGGCTTAATGGGGCCAGGACCCGCCCACTTCCGCTTTGGGGGCCAGCAACAGTTGCCAGGGCAACCCTGGGCATGGCAGGGGGCTTAAGGGGGCCAGGACCCGCCCACTTCCGCTTTGGGGGCCAGCAACAGTTGCCAGGGCAACCCTGGGCATGGCAGGGGGCTTAAGGGGGCCAGGACCCGCCCACTTCCGCTTTGGGGGCCAGCAACAGTTGCCAGGGCAACCCTGGGCATGGCAGGGGGCTTAAGGGGGCCTGGACCCGCCCACTTCCGCTTTGGGGGCCAGCAACAGTTGCCAGGGCAACCCTGGGCATGGCAGGGGGCTTAAGGGGGCCTGGACCCGCCCACTTCCGCTTTGGGGGACAGCAACAGTTTCCAGGGCAACCATGGGCATGGCAGGGGGCTTAAGGGGGCCTGGACCAGCCCACTTCCGCTTTGGGGGCCAGCAACAGTTGCCAGGGCTAACCAGGGCATGGCAGGGGGCTTAAGGGGGCCTGGACAAGCCCACTTCCGCTTTGGGGCCAGCAACAGTTGCCAGGGAAACCCTGGGCATGGCAGGGGGCTTAAGGGGGCCAGGACCCGCCCACTTCCGCTTTGGGGGCCAGCAACAGTTGCCAGGGCAACCATTGGCATGGCAGGGGGCTTAAGGGGGCCTGGACCCGCCCACTTCCGCTTTGGGGGCCAGCAACAGTTGCCAGGGCAACCCTGGGCATGGCAGGGGTCTTAAGGGGGCCAGGACCCGCCCACTTCCGCTTTGGGGGCCAGCAACAGTTGCCAGGGCAACCCTGGGCATGGCAGGGGGCTTAAGGGGGCCTAAAGCCGCCCACTTCCGCTTTGGGGGACAGCAACAGTTGCCAGGGCAACCCTAGCCATGGCAGGGGGCTTAAGGGGGCCAGGACCCGCCCACTTCCGCTTTGGGGGCCAGCAACAGTTGCCAGGATAACTCTGGGCATGGCAGGGGGCTTAAGGAGGCCTGGACCCGCCCACTTCCGCTTTGGGGGTCAGCAACAGTTGCCAGGGCAACCCTAGGCATGGCAGGGGGCTTAAGGGGGCCTGGACCCGCCCACTTCCGCTTTGGGGGCCAGCAACAGTTGCCAGGGCAACCCTGGGCATGGCAGGGGGCTTAAGGGGGCCTAAAGCCGCCCACTTCCGCTTTGGGGGACAGCAACAGTTGCCAGGGCAACCCTGGGCATGGCAGGGGGCTTAATGGGGCCAGGACCCGCCCACTTCCGCTTTGGGGGCCAGCAACAGTTGCCAGGGCAACCCTGGGCATGGCAGGGGGCTTAAGGGGGCCAGGACCCGCCCACTTCCGCTTTGGGGGCCAGCAACAGTTGCCAGGGCAACCCTGGGCATGGCAGGGGGCTTAAGGGGGCCAGGACCCGCCCACTTCCGCTTTGGGGGCCAGCAACAGTTGCCAGGGCAACCCTGGGCATGGCAGGGGGCTTAAGGGGGCCTGGACCCGCCCACTTCCGCTTTGGGGGCCAGCAACAGTTGCCAGGGCAACCCTGGGCATGGCATGGGGCTTAAGGGGGCCTGGACCCGCCCACTTCCGCTTTGGGGGACAGCAACAGTTTCCAGGGCAACCATGGGCATGGCAGGGGGCTTAAGGGGGCCTGGACCAGCCCACTTCCGCTTTGGGGGCCAGCAACAGTTGCCAGGGCTAACCAGGGCATGGCAGGGGGCTTAAGGGGGCCTGGACAAGCCCACTTCCGCTTTGGGGCCAGCAACAGTTGCCAGGGAAACCCTGGGCATGGCAGGGGGCTTAAGGGGGCCAGGACCCGCCCACTTCCGCTTTGGGGGCCAGCAACAGTTGCCAGGGCAACCATTGGCATGGCAGGGGGCTTAAGGGGGCCTGGACCCGCCCACTTCCGCTTTGGGGGCCAGCAACAGTTGCCAGGGCAACCCTGGGCATGGCAGGGGTCTTAAGGGGGCCAGGACCCGCCCACTTCCGCTTTGGGGGCCAGCAACAGTTGCCAGGGCTAACCAGGGCATGGCAGGGGGCTTAAGGGGGCCTGGACAAGCCCACTTCCGCTTTGGGGCCAGCAACAGTTGCCAGGGAAACCCTGGGCATGGCAGGGGGCTTAAGGGGGCCAGGACCCGCCCACTTCCGCTTTGGGGGCCAGCAACAGTTGCCAGGGAAACCCTGGGCATGGCAGGGGGCTTAAGGGGGCCAGGACCCGCTCACTTCCGCTTTGGGGGCCAGCAACAGTTGCCAGGGCAACCCTTGGCATGGCAGGGGGCTTAAGGGGGCCAGGACCCGCCCACTTCCGCTTTGGGGGCCAGCAACAGTTGCCAGGGCAACCCTGGGCATGGCAGGGGGCTTAAGGGGGCCTGGACCCGCCCACTTCCGCTTTGGGGGCCAGCAACAGTTGCCAGGGCAACCCTTGGCATGGCAGGGGGCTTAAGGGGGCCTGGACCTGCCCACTTCCGCTTTGGGGGCCAGCAACAGTTGCCAGGGCTAACCAGGGCATGGCAGGGGGCTTAAGGGGGCCTGGACAAGCCCACTTCCGCTTTGGGGCCAGCAACAGTTGCCAGGGAAACCCTGGGCATGGCAGGGGGCTTAAGGGGGCCTGGACCCACCTACTTCCGCTTTGGGGGCCAGCAACAGTTGCCAGGGCAACCATTGGCATGGCAGGGGGCTTAAGGGGGCCTGGACCCGCCCACTTCCGCTTTGGGGGCCAGCAACAGTTGCCAGGGCAACCCTGGGCATGGCAGGGGTCTTAAGGGGGCCAGGACCCGCCCACTTCCGCTTTGGGGGCCAGCAACAGTTGCCAGGGCAACCCTGGGCATGGCAGGGGGCTTAAGGGGGCCTGGACCCGCCCACTTCCGCTTCTGGGGCCAGCAACAGTTGCCAGGGCAACCCTGGGCATGGCAGGGGGCTTAAGGGGGCCAGGACCCGCCCACTTCCGCTTTGGGGGCCAGCAACAGTTGCCAGGGCTAACCAGGGCATGGCAGGGGGCTTAAGGGGGTCTGGACAAGCCCACTTCCGCTTTGGGGCCAGCAACAGTTGCCAGGGAAACCCTGGGCATGGCAGGGGGCTTAAGGCGGCCTGGACCCACCTACTTCCGCTTTGGGGGCCAGCAACAGTTGCCAGGGCAACCCTGGGCATGGCAGAGGGCTTAAGGGGGCCAGGACCCGCCCACTTCCACTTTGGGGGCCAGCAACAGTTGCCAGGGCAACCCTGTGCATGGCAGGGGGCTTAAGGGGGCCTGGACCCGCCCACTTCCGCTTTGGGGGCCAGCAACAGTTGCCAGGGCAACCCTGGGCATGGCAGGGGGCCAGGACCCGCCCACTTCCGCTTTGGGGGCCAGCAACAGTTGCCAGGGCAACCCTTGGCATGGCAGGGGGCTTAAGGGGCCTGGACCCGCCCACTCCGCCTTTGGGGACAGCAACAGTTTCCAGGGCAACCCTGGGCATGGCAGGGGGCTTAAGGGGGCCTGGACCCGCCCACTTCCGCTTCTGGGGCCAGCAACAGTTGCCAGGGCAACCCTGGGCATGGCAGGGGGCTTAAGGGGGCCAGGACCCGCCCACTTCCGCTTTGGGGGCCAGCAACAGTTGCCAGGGCAACCCTGGGCGTGGCAGGGGGCTTAAGGGGGCCAGGACCCGCCCACTTCCGCTTTGGGGGCCAGCAACAGTTGCCAGGGCAACCCTGGGCATGGCAGGGGGCTTAAGGGGGCCTGGACCCGCCCACTTCCGCTTTGGGGGCCAGCAACAGTTGCCAGGGCAACCCTGGGCATGGCAGGGGGCTTAAGGGGGCCAGGACCCGCCCACTTCCGCTTTGGGGGCCAGCAACAGTTGCCAGGGCAACCCTGGGCATGGCAGGGGGCTTAAGGGGGCCTGGACCCGCCCACTTCCGCTTCTGGGGCCAGCAATAGTTGCCAGGGCAACCCTGGGCATGGCAGGGGGCTTAAGGGGGCCAGGACCCGCCCACTTCCGCTTTGGGGGCCAGCAACAGTTGCCAGGGCAACCCTGGGCATGGCAGGGGGCTTAAGGGGGCCAGGACCCGCCCACTTCCGCTTTGGGGGCCAGCAACAGTTGCCAGGGCAACCCTGGGCATGGCAGGGGGCTTAAGGGGCCTGGACCCGCCCACTTCCGCTTGGGGGACAGCAACAGTTTCCAGGGCAACCATGGGCATGGCAGGGGGCTTAAGGGGGCCTGGACCCGCCCACTTCCGCTTTGGGGGACAGCAACAGTTTCCAGGGCAACCATGGGCATGGCAGGGGGCTTAAGGGGGCCTGGACCCTCCCACTTCCGCTTTGGGGGCCAGCAACAGTTGCCAGGGCTAACCAGGGCATGGCAGGGGGCTTAAGGGGGCCTGGACAAGCCCACTTCCGCTTTGGGGCCAGCAACAGTTGCCAGGGAAACCCTGGGCATGGCAGGGGGCTTAAGCGGGCCTGGACCCACCTACTTCCGCTTTGGGGGCCAGCAACAGTTGCCAGGGCAACCCTTGGCATGGCAGGGGGCTTAAGGGGGCCAGAAACCGCCCACTTCCGCTTTGGGGGCCAGCAACAGTTGCCAGGGCAACCCTAGCCATGGCAGGGGGCTTAAGGGGGCCAGGACCCGCCCACTTCCGCTTTGGGGGCCAGCAACAGTTGACAGGGCAACCCTGGGCATGGCACGGGGCTTAAGGGCGCCTGGACCCGCCCACTTCCGCTTTGGGGGCCAGCAACAGTTGCCAGGGCAACCCTGGGCATGGCAGAGGGCTTAAGGGGGCCAGGACCCGCCCACTTCCACTTTGGGGGCCAGCAACAGTTGCCAGAGAAACCCTGGGCATGGCAGGGGGCTTAAGGGGGCCTAAACCCGCCCACTTCCGCTTTGGGGGACAGCAACAGTTGCCAGGGCAACCCTGGGCATGGCAGGGGGCTTAAGGGGGCCAGGACCCGCCCACTTCCGCTTTGGGGGCCAGCAACAGTTGCCAGGGCAACCCTGGGCATGGCAGGGGGCTTAAGGGGGCCAGGACCCGCCCACTTCCGCTTTGGGGGCCAGCAACAGTTGCCAGGGCAACCCTGGGCATGGCAGGGGGCTTAAGGGGGCCTGGACCCGCCCACTTCCGCTTTGGGGGCCAGCAACAGTTGCCAGGGCAACCCTTGGCATGGCAGGGGGCTTAAGGGGGCCTGGACCCGCCCACTTCCGCTTTGGGGGACAGCAACAGTTTCCAGGGCAACCATGGGCATGGCAGGGGGCTTAAGGGGGCCAGAACCCGCCCACTTCCGCTTTGGGGGCCAGCAACAGTTGCCAGGGCAACCCTAGCCATGGCAGGGGGCTTAAGGGGGCCAGGACCCGCCCACTTCCGCTTTGGGGGCCAGCAACAGTTGCCAGGGCAACCCTGGGCATGGCAGGGGGCTTAAGGGCGCCTGGTCCCGCCCACTTGCGCTTTGGGGGCCAGCAACAGTTGCCAGGGCAACCCTGGGCATGGCAGAGGGCTTAAGGGGGCCAGGACCCGCCCACTTCCACTTTGGGGGCCAGCAACAGTTGCCAGGGCAACCCTGGGCATGGCAGGGGGCTTAAGGGGGCCTGGACCCGCCCACTTCCGCTTTGGGGGCCAGCAACAGTTGCCAGGGAAACCCTGGGCATGGCAGGGGGCTTAAGGGGGCCTGGACCCTCCCACTTCCGCTTTGGGGGACAGCAACAGTTTCCAGGGCAACCATGGGCATGACAGTGGGCTTAAGGGGGCCTGGACCCGCCCACTTCCGCTTTGGGGGCCAGAAACAGTTGCCAGGGAAACCCTGGGCATGGCAGGGGGCTTAAGGGGGCCAGGACCCGCCCACTTCCGCTTTGGGGGCCAGCAACATTTGCCAGGGCAACCCTAGCCATGGCAGGGGGCTTAAGGGGGCCAGGACCCGCCCACTTCCGCTTTGGGGGCCAGCAACAGTTGCCAGGATAACCCTGGGCATGGCAGGGGGCTTAAGGAGGCCTGGACCCGCCCACTTCCGCTTCTGGGGCCAGCAACAGTTGCCAGGGCAACCCTGGGCATGGCAGGGGGCTTAAGGGGGCCAGGACCCGCCCACTTCCGCTTTGGGGGCCAGCAACAGTTGCCAGGGCAACCCTGGCCATGGCAGGGGGCTTAAGGGGGCCAGGACCCGCCCACTTCCGCTTTGGGGGTCAGCAACAGTTGCCAGGGCAACCCTAGGCATGGCAGGGGGCTTAAGGGGGCCTGGACCCGCCCACTTCCGCTTTGGGGGCCAGCAACAGTTGCCAGGGCAACCCTGGGCATGGCAGGGGGCTTAAGGGGGCCAAAAGCCGCCCACTTCCGTTTTGGGGGACAGCAACAGTTGCCAGGGCAACCCTGGGCATGGCAGGGGGCTTAAGGGGGCCAGGACCCGCCCACTTCCGCTTTGGGGGCCAGCAACAGTTGCCAGGGCAACCCTGGGCATGGCAGGGGGCTTAAGGGGGCCAGGACCCGCCCACTTCCGCTTTGGGGGCCAGCAACAGTTGCCAGGGCAACCCTGGGCATGGCAGGGGGCTTAAGGGGGCCTGGACCCGCCCACTTCCGCTTTGGGGGCCAGCAACAGTTGCCAGGGCAACCCTGGGCATGGCAGGGGGCTTAAGGGGGCCTGGACCCGCCCACTTCCGCTTTGGGGGACAGCAACAGTTTCCAGGGCAACCATGGGCATGGCAGGGGGCTTAAGGGGGCCTGGACCAGCCCACTTCCGCTTTGGGGGCCAGCAACAGTTGCCAGGGCTAACCAGGGCATGGCAGGGGGCTTAAGGGGGCCTGGACAAGCCCACTTCCGCTTTGGGGCCAGCAACAGTTGCCAGGGAAACCCTGGGCATGGCAGGGGGCTTAAGGGGGCCAGGACCCGCCCACTTCCGCTTTGGGGGCCAGCAACAGTTGCCAGGGCAACCCTGGGCATGGCAGGGGGCTTAAGGGGGCCTGGACCCGCCCACTTCCGCTTTAGGGGCCAGCAACAGTTGCCAGGGCAACCCTGGGCATGGCAGGGGGCTTAAGGGGGCCTGGACCCGCCCACTTCCGCTTTGGGGGCCAGCAACAGTTGCCAGGGCAACCCTAGCCATGGCAGGGGGCTTAAGGGGGCCAGGACCCGCCCACTTCCGCTTTGGAGGCCAGCAACAGTTGCCAGGGAAACCCTGGGCATGGCAGGGGGCTTAAGGGGGCCAGGACCCGCCCACTTCCGCTTTGGGGGCCAGCAACAGTTGCCAGGGCAACCCTGGGCATGGCAGGGGGCTTAAGGGGGCCTGGACCCGCCCACTTCCGCTTCTGGGGCCAGCAACAGTTGCCAGGGCAACCATGGGCATGGCAAGGGGCTTAAGGGGGCCTGGACCCGCCCACTTCCGCTTTGGGGGCCAGCAACAGTTGCCAGGGCTAACCAGGGCATGGCAGGGGGCTTAAGGGGGCCTGGACAAGCCCACTTCCGCTTTGGGGCCAGCAACAGTTGCCAGGGAAACCCTGGGCATGGCAGGGGGCTTAAGGGGGCCAGGACCCGCCCACTTCCGCTTTGGGGGCCAGCAACAGTTGCCAGGGAAACCCTGGGCATGGCAGGGGGCTTAAGGGGGCCAGGACCCGCCCACTTCCGCTTTGGGGGCCAGCAACAGTTGCCAGGGCAACCCTGGGCATGGCAGGGGGCTTAAGGGGGCCAGGACCCGCCCACTTCCGCTTTGGGGGCCAGCAACAGTTGCCAGGGCAACCCTGGGCATGGCAGGGGGCTTAAGGGGGCCTGGACCCGCCCACTTCCGCTTTGGGGGCCAGCAACAGTTGCCAGGGCAACCCTTGGCATGGCAGGGGGCTTAAGGGGGCCTGGACCTGCCCACTTCCGCTTTGGGGGCCAGCAACAGTTGCCAGGGCTAACCAGGGCATGGCAGGGGGCTTAAGGGGGCCTGGACAAGCCCACTTCCGCTTTGGGGCCAGCAACAGTTGCCAGGGAAACCCTGGGCATGGCAGGGGGCTTAAGGGGGCCTGGACCCACCTACTTCCGCTTTGGGGGCCAGCAACAGTTGCCAGGGCAACCATTGGCATGGCAGGGGGCTTAAGGGGGCCTGGACCCGCCCACTTCCGCTTTGGGGGCCAGCAACAGTTGCCAGGGCAACCCTGGGCATGGCAGGGGTCTTAAGGGGGCCAGGACCCGCCCACTTCCGCTTTGGGGGCCAGCAACAGTTGCCAGGGCAACCCTGGGCATGGCAGGGGGCTTAAGGGGGCCTGGACCCGCCCACTTCCGCTTTGGGGGCCAGCAACAGTTGCCAGGGCAACCCTTGGCATGGCAGGGGGCTTAAGGGGGCCTGGACCCGCCCACTTCCGCCTTTGGGGACAGCAACAGTTTCCAGGGCAACCATGGGCATGGCAGGGGGCTTAAGGGGGCCTGTACCCGCCCACTTCCGCTTTGGGGGCCAGCAACAGTTGCCAGGGCTAACCAGGGCATGGCAGGGGGCTTAAGGGGGCCTGGACAAGCCCACTTCTGCTTTGGGGCCAGCAACAGTTGCCAGGGAAACCCTGGGCATGGCAGGGGGCTTAAGGCGGCCTGGACCCACCTACTTCCGCTTTGGGGGCCAGCAACAGTTGCCAGGGCAACCCTGGGCATGGCAGAGGGCTTAAGGGGGCCAGGACCCGCCCACTTCCACTTTGGGGGCCAGCAACAGTTGCCAGGGCAACCCTGTGCATGGCAGGGGGCTTAAGGGGGCCTGGACCCGCCCACTTCCGCTTTGGGGGCCAGCAACAGTTGCCAGGGCAACCCTGGGCATGGCAGGGGGCTTAAGGGGGCCAGGACCCGCCCACTTCCGCTTTGGGGGCCAGCAACAGTTGCCATCGCAACCCTTGGCATGGCAGGGGGCTTAAGGGGGCCTGGACCCGCCCACTTCCGCCTTTGGGGACAGCAACAGTTTCCAGGGCAACCCTGGGCATGGCAGGGGGCTTAAGGGGGCCTGGACCCGCCCACTTCCGCTTCTGGGGCCAGCAACAGTTGCCAGGGCAACCCTGGGCATGGCAGGGGGCTTAAGGGGGCCAGGACCCGCCCACTTCCGCTTTGGGGGCCAGCAACAGTTGCCAGGGCAACCCTAGGCATGGCAGGGGGCTTAAGGGGGCCAGGACCCGCCCACTTCCGCTTTGGGGGCCAGCAACAGTTGCCAGGGCAACCCTGGGCATGGCAGAGGGCTTAAGGGGGCCAGGACCCGCCCACTTCCGCTTTGGGGGCCAGCAACAGTTGCCAGGGCAACCCTGTGCATGGCAGGGGGCTTAAGGGGGCCTGGACCCGCCCACTTCCGCTTTGGGGGCCAGCAACAGTTGCCAGGGCAACCCTGGGCATGGCAGGGGGCTTAAGGGGGCCAGGACCCGCCCACTTCCGCTTTGGGGGCCAGCAACAGTTGCCAGGGCAACCCTGGGCATGGCAGGGGGCTTAAGGGGGCCTGGACCCGCCCACTTCCGCTTCTGGGGCCAGCAATAGTTGCCAGGGCAACACTGGGCATGGCAGGGGGCTTAAGGGGGCCAGGACCCGCCCACTTCCGCTTTGGGGGCCAGCAACAGTTGCCAGGGCAACCCTGGGCATGGCAGGGGGCTTAAGGGGGCCAGGACCCGCCCACTTCCGCTTTGGGGGCCAGCAACAGTTGCCAGGGCAACCCTGGGCATGGCAGGGGGCTTAAGGGGGCCTGGACCCGCCCACTTCCGCTTTGGGGGCCAGCAACAGTTGCCAGGGCAACCCTTGGCATGGCAGGGGGCTTAAGGGGGCCTGGACCCGCCCACTTCCGCTTTGGGGGACAGCAACAGTTTCCAGGGCAACCATGGGCATGGCAGGGGGCTTAAGGGGGCCTGGACCCTCCCACTTCCGCTTTGGGGGCCAGCAACAGTTGCCAGGGCTAACCAGGGCATGGCAGGGGGCTTAAGGGGGCCTGGACAAGCCCACTTCCGCTTTGGGGCCAGCAACAGTTGCCAGGGAAACCCTGGGCATGGCAGGGGGCTTAAGGGGGCCTGGACCCACCTACTTCCGCTTTGGGGGCCAGCAACAGTTGCCAGGGCAACCCTTGGCATGGCAGGGGGCTTAAGGGGGCCAGAAACCGCCCACTTCCGCTTTGGGGGCCAGCAACAGTTGCCAGGGCAACCCTAGCCATGGCAGGGGGCTTAAGGGGGCCAGGACCCGCCCACTTCCGCTTTGGGGGCCAGCAACAGTTGCCAGGGCAACCCTGGGCATGGCACGGGGCTTAAGGGCGCCTGGACCCGCCCACTTCCACTTTGGGGGCCAGCAACAGTTGCCAGGGCAACCCTGGGCATGGCAGAGGGCTTAAGGGGGCCAGGACCCGCCCACTTCCACTTTGGGGGCCAGCAACAGTTGCCAGAGAAACCCTGGGCATGGCAGGGGGCTTAAGGGGGCCTAAACCCGCCCACTTCCGCTTTGGGGGACAGCAATAGTTGCCAGGGCAACCCTGGGCATGGCAGGGGGCTTAAGGGGGCCAGGACCCGCCCACTTCCGCTTTGGGGGCCAGCAACAGTTGCCAGGGCAACCCTGGGCATGGCAGGGGGCTTAAGGGGGCCAGGACCCGCCCACTTCCGCTTTGGGGGCCAGCAACAGTTGCCAGGGCAACCCTGGGCATGGCAGGGGGCTTAAGGGGGCCTGGACCCGCCCACTTCCGCTTTGTTGGCCAGCAACAGTTGCCAGGGCAACCCTTGGCATGGCAGGGGGCTTAAGGGGGCCTGGACCCGCCCACTTCCGCTTTGGGGGACAGCAACAGTTTCCAGGGCAACCATGGGCATGGCAGGGGGCTTAAGGGGGCCAGAACCCGCCCACTTCCGCTTTGGGGGCCAGCAACAGTTGCCAGGGCAACCCTAGCCATGGCAGGGGGCTTAAGGGGGCCAGGACCCGCCCACTTCCGCTTTGGGGGCCAGCAACAGTTGCCAGGGCAACCCTGGGCATGGCAGGGGGCTTAAGGGCGCCTGGTCCCGCCCACTTGCGCTTTGGGGGCCAGCAACAGTTGCCAGGGCAACCCTGGGCATGGCAGGGGGCTTAAGGGGGCCAGGACCCGCCCACTTCCGCTTTGGGGGCCAGCAACAGTTGCCAGGGCAACCCTGGGCATGGCAGGGGGCTTAAGGGCGCCTGGTCCCGCCCACTTGCGCTTTGGGGGCCAGCAACAGTTGCCAGGGCAACCCTGGGCATGGCAGAGGGCTTAAGGGGGCCAGGACCCGCCCACTTCCACTTTGGGGGCCAGCAACAGTTGCCAGGGCAACCCTGGGCATGGCAGGGGGCTTAAGGGGGCCTGGACCCGCCCACTTCCGCTTTGGGGGCCAGCAACAGTTGCCAGGGAAACCCTGGGCATGGCAGGGGGCTTAAGGGGGCCTGGACCCTCCCACTTCCGCTTTGGGGGACACCAACAGTTTCCAGGGCAACCATGGGCATGACAGGGGGCTTAAGGGGGCCTGGACCCGCCCACTTCCGCTTTGGGGGACAGCAACAGTTTCCAGGGCAACCATGGGCATGGCAGGGGGCTTAAGGGGGCCTGGACCAGCCCACTTCCGCTTTGGGGGCCAGCAACAGTTGCCAGGGCTAACCAGGGCATGGCAGGGGGCTTAAGGGGGCCTGGACAAGCCCACTTCCGCTTTGGGGCCAGCAACAGTTGCCAGGGAAACCCTGGGCATGGCAGGGGGCTTAAGGGGGCCAGGACCCGCCCACTTCCGCTTTGGGGGCCAGCAACAGTTGCCAGGGCAACCCTGGGCATGGCAGGGGGCTTAAGGGGGCCTGGACCCGCCCACTTCCGCTTTAGGGGCCAGCAACAGTTGCCAGGGCAACCCTGGGCATGGCAGGGGGCTTAAGGGGGCCTGGACCCGCCCACTTCCGCTTTGGGGGCCAGCAACAGTTGCCAGGGCAACCCTTGGCATGGCAGGGGGCTTAAGGGGGCCTGGACCCGCCCACTTCCGCCTTTGGGGACAGCAACAGTTTCCAGGGCAACCATGGGCATGGCAGGGGGCTTAAGGGGGCCTGTACCCGCCCACTTCCGCTTTGGGGGCCAGCAACAGTTGCCAGGGCTAACCAGGGCATGGCAGGGGGCTTAAGGGGGCCTGGACAAGCCCACTTCCGCTTTGGGGCCAGCAACAGTTGCTAGGGAAACCCTGGGCATGGCAGGGGGCTTAAGGCGGCCTGGACCCACCTACTTCCGCTTTGGGGGCCAGCAACAGTTGCCAGGGCAACCCTGGGATGGCAGAGGGCTTAAGGGGGCCAGGACCCGCCCACTTCCACTTTGGGGGCCAGCAACAGTTGCCAGGGCAACCCTGTGCATGGCAGGGGGCTTAAGGGGGCCTGGACCCGCCCACTTCCGCTTTGGGGGCCAGCAACAGTTGCCAGGGCAACCCTGGGCATGGCAGGGGGCTTAAGGGGGCCAGGACCCGCCCACTTCCGCTTTGGGGGCCAGCAACAGTTGCCATCGCAACCCTTGGCATGGCAGGGGGCTTAAGGGGGCCTGGACCCGCCCACTTCCGCCTTTGGGGACAGCAACAGTTTCCAGGGCAACCCTGGGCATGGCAGGGGGCTTAAGGGGGCCTGGACCCGCCCACTTCCGCTTCTGGGGCCAGCAACAGTTGCCAGGGCAACCCTGGGCATGGCAGGGGGCTTAAGGGGGCCAGGACCCGCCCACTTCCGCTTTGGGGGCCAGCAACAGTTGCCAGGGCAACCCTGGGCATGGCAGGGGGCTTAAGGGGGCCAGGACCCGCCCACTTCCGCTTTGGGGGCCAGCAACAGTTGCCAGGGCAACCCTGGGCATGGCAGAGGGCTTAAGGGGGCCAGGACCCGCCCACTTCCGCTTTGGGGGCCAGCAACAGTTGCCAGGGCAACCCTGTGCATGGCAGGGGGCTTAAGGGGGCCTGGACCCGCCCACTTCCGCTTTGGGGGCCAGCAACAGTTGCCAGGGCAACCCTGGGCATGGCAGGGGGCTTAAGGGGGCCAGGACCCGCCCACTTCCGCTTTGGGGGCCAGCAACAGTTGCCAGGGCAACCCTGGGCATGGCAGGGGGCTTAAGGGGGCCTGGACCCGCCCACTTCCGCTTCTGGGGCCAGCAATAGTTGCCAGGGCAACACTGGGCATGGCAGGGGGCTTAAGGGGGCCTGGACCCGCCCACTTCCGCTTTGGGGGCCAGCAACAGTTGCCAGGGCAACCCTTGGCATGGCAGGGGGCTTAAGGGGGCCTGGACCCGCCCACTTCCGCTTTGGGGGACAGCAACAGTTTCCAGGGCAACCATGGGCATGGCAGGGGGCTTAAGGGGGCCTGGACCCACCCACTTCCGCTTTGGGGGCCAGCAACAGTTGCCAGGGCTAACCAGGGCATGGCAGGGGGCTTAAGGGGGCCTGGACAAGCCCACTTCCGCTTTGGGGCCAGCAACAGTTGCCAGGGAAACCCTGGGCATGGCAGGGGGCTTAAGGGGGCCTGGACCCACCTACTTCCGCTTTGGGGGCCAGCAACAGTTGCCAGGGCAACCATGGGCATGGCAGGGGGCTTAAGGGGGCCTGGACCCGCCCACTTCCGCTTTGGGGGACAGCAACAGTTGCCAGGGCAACCCTGGGCATGGCAGGGGGCTTAAGGGCGCCTGGTCCCGCCCACTTGCGCTTTGGGGGCCAGCAACAGTTGCCAGGGCAACCCTGGGCATGGCAGGGGGCTTAAGGGGGCCAGGACCCGCCCACTTCCGCTTTGGGGGCCAGCAACAGTTGCCAGGGCAACCCTGGGCATGGCAGGGGGCTTAAGGGCGCCTGGTCCCGCCCACTTGCGCTTTGGGGGCCAGCAACAGTTGCCAGGGCAACCCTGGGCATGGCAGAGGGCTTAAGGGGGCCAGGACCCGCCCACTTCCACTTTGGGGGCCAGCAACAGTTGCCAGGGCAACCCTGGGCATGGCAGGGGGCTTAAGGGGGCCTGGACCCGCCCACTTCCGCTTTGGGGGCCAGCAACAGTTGCCAGGGAAACCCTGGGCATGGCAGGGGGCTTAAGGGGGCCTGGACCCTCCCACTTCCGCTTTGGGGGACACCAACAGTTTCCAGGGCAACCATGGGCATGACAGGGGGCTTAAGGGGGCCTGGACCCGCCCACTTCCGCTTTGGGGGACAGCAACAGTTTCCAGGGCAACCATGGGCATGGCAGGGGGCTTAAGGGGGCCTGGACCAGCCCACTTCCGCTTTGGGGGCCAGCAACAGTTGCCAGGGCTAACCAGGGCATGGCAGGGGGCTTAAGGGGGCCTGGACAAGCCCACTTCCGCTTTGGGGCCAGCAACAGTTGCCAGGGAAACCCTGGGCATGGCAGGGGGCTTAAGGGGGCCAGGACCCGCCCACTTCCGCTTTGGGGGCCAGCAACAGTTGCCAGGGCAACCCTGGGCATGGCAGGGGGCTTAAGGGGGCCTGGACCCGCCCACTTCCGCTTTGGGGCCAGCAACAGTTGCCAGGGCAACCCTGGGCATGGCAGGGGGCTTAAGGGGGCCTGGACCCGCCCACTTCCGCTTTGGGGGCCAGCAACAGTTGCCAGGGCAACCCTTGGCATGGCAGGGGGCTTAAGGGGGCCTGGACCCGCCCACTTCCGCCTTTGGGGACAGCAACAGTTTCCAGGGCAACCATGGGCATGGCAGGGGGCTTAAGGGGGCCTGTACCCGCCCACTTCCGCTTTGGGGGCCAGCAACAGTTGCCAGGGCTAACCAGGGCATGGCAGGGGGCTTAAGGGGGCCTGGACAAGCCCACTTCCGCTTTGGGGCCAGCAACAGTTGCTAGGGAAACCCTGGGCATGGCAGGGGGCTTAAGGCGGCCTGGACCCACCTACTTCCGCTTTGGGGGCCAGCAACAGTTGCCAGGGCAACCCTGGGATGGCAGAGGGCTTAAGGGGGCCAGGACCCGCCCACTTCCACTTTGGGGGCCAGCAACAGTTGCCAGGGCAACCCTGTGCATGGCAGGGGGCTTAAGGGGGCCTGGACCCGCCCACTTCCGCTTTGGGGGCCAGCAACAGTTGCCAGGGCAACCCTGGGCATGGCAGGGGGCTTAAGGGGGCCAGGACCCGCCCACTTCCGCTTTGGGGGCCAGCAACAGTTGCCATCGCAACCCTTGGCATGGCAGGGGGCTTAAGGGGGCCTGGACCCGCCCACTTCCGCCTTTGGGGACAGCAACAGTTTCCAGGGCAACCCTGGGCATGGCAGGGGGCTTAAGGGGGCCTGGACCCGCCCACTTCCGCTTCTGGGGCCAGCAACAGTTGCCAGGGCAACCCTGGGCATGGCAGGGGGCTTAAGGGGGCCAGGACCCGCCCACTTCCGCTTTGGGGGCCAGCAACAGTTGCCAGGGCAACCCTGGGCATGGCAGGGGGCTTAAGGGGGCCAGGACCCGCCCACTTCCGCTTTGGGGGCCAGCAACAGTTGCCAGGGCAACCCTGGGCATGGCAGAGGGCTTAAGGGGGCCAGGACCCGCCTACTTCCGCTTTGGGGGCCAGCAACAGTTGCCAGGGCAACCCTGTGCATGGCAGGGGGCTTAAGGGGGCCTGGACCCGCCCACTTCCGCTTTGGGGGCCAGCAACAGTTGCCAGGGCAACCCTGGGCATGGCAGGGGGCTTAAGGGGGCCAGGACCCGCCCACTTCCGCTTTGGGGGCCAGCAACAGTTGCCAGGGCAACCCTGGGCATGGCAGGGGGCTTAAGGGGGCCTGGACCCGCCCACTTCCGCTTCTGGGGCCAGCAATAGTTGCCAGGGCAACACTGGGCATGGCAGGGGGCTTAAGGGGGCCTGGACCCGCCCACTTCCGCTTTGGGGGCCAGCAACAGTTGCCAGGGCAACCCTTGGCATGGCAGGGGGCTTAAGGGGGCCTGGACCCGCCCACTTCCGCTTTGGGGGACAGCAACAGTTTCCAGGGCAACCATGGGCATGGCAGGGGGCTTAAGGGGGCCTGGACCCACCCACTTCCGCTTTGGGGGCCAGCAACAGTTGCCAGGGCTAACCAGGGCATGGCAGGGGGCTTAAGGGGGCCTGGACAAGCCCACTTCCGCTTTGGGGCCAGCAACAGTTGCCAGGGAAACCCTGGGCATGGCAGGGGGCTTAAGGGGGCCTGGACCCACCTACTTCCGCTTTGGGGGCCAGCAACAGTTGCCAGGGCAACCATGGGCATGGCAGGGGGCTTAAGGGGGCCTGGACCCGCCCACTTCCGCTTTGGGGGACAGCAACAGTTTCCAGGGCAACCATGGGCATGGCAGGGGGCTTAAGGGGGCCTGGACCAGCCCACTTCCGCTTTGGGGGCCAGCAACAGTTGCCAGGGCTAACCAGGGCATGGCAGGGGGCTTAAGGGGGCCTGGACAAGCCCACTTCCGCTTTGGGGCCAGCAACAGTTGCCAGGGAAACCCTGGGCATGGCAGGGGGCTTAAGGGGGCCAGGACCCGCCCACTTCCGCTTTGGGGGCCAGCAACAGTTGCCAGGGCAACCCTGGGCATGGCAGGGGGCTTAAGGGGGCCTGGACCCGCCCACTTCCGCTTTAGGGGCCAGCAACAGTTGCCAGGGCAACCCTGGGCATGGCAGGGGGCTTAAGGGGGCCTGGACCCGCCCACTTCCGCTTTGGGGGCCAGCAACAGTTGCCAGGGCAACCCTAGCCATGGCAGGGGGCTTAAGGGGGCCAGGACCCGCCCACTTCCGCTTTGGGGGCCAGCAACAGTTGCCAGGGAAACCCTGGGCATGGCAGGGGGCTTAAGGGGGCCAGGACCCGCCCACTTCCGCTTTGGGGGCCAGCAACAGTTGCCAGGGCAACCCTGGGCATGGCAGGGGGCTTAAGGGGGCCTGGACCCGCCCACTTCCGCTTCTGGGGCCAGCAACAGTTGCCAGGGCAACCATGGGCATGGCAAGGGGCTTAAGGGGGCCTGGACCCGCCCACTTCCGCTTTGGGGGCCAGCAACAGTTGCCAGGGCTAACCAGGGCATGGCAGGGGGCTTAAGGGGGCCTGGACAAGCCCACTTCCGCTTTGGGGCCAGCAACAGTTGCCAGGGAAACCCTGGGCATGGCAGGGGGCTTAAGGGGGCCAGGACCCGCCCACTTCCGCTTTGGGGGCCAGCAACAGTTGCCAGGGAAACCCTGGGCATGGCAGGGGGCTTAAGGGGGCCAGGACCCGCCCACTTCCGCTTTGGGGGCCAGCAACAGTTGCCAGGGCAACCCTGGGCATGGCAGGGGGCTTAAGGGGGCCAGGACCCGCCCACTTCCGCTTTGGGGGCCAGCAACAGTTGCCAGGGCAACCCTGGGCATGGCAGGGGGCTTAAGGGGGCCTGGACCCGCCCACTTCCGCTTTGGGGGCCAGCAACAGTTGCCAGGGCAACCCTTGGCATGGCAGGGGGCTTAAGGGGGCCTGGACCTGCCCACTTCCGCTTTGGGGGCCAGCAACAGTTGCCAGGGCTAACCAGGGCATGGCAGGGGGCTTAAGGGGGCCTGGACAAGCCCACTTCCGCTTTGGGGCCAGCAACAGTTGCCAGGGAAACCCTGGGCATGGCAGGGGGCTTAAGGGGGCCTGGACCCACCTACTTCCGCTTTGGGGGCCAGCAACAGTTGCCAGGGCAACCATTGGCATGGCAGGGGGCTTAAGGGGGCCTGGACCCGCCCACTTCCGCTTTGGGGGCCAGCAACAGTTGCCAGGGCAACCCTGGGCATGGCAGGGGTCTTAAGGGGGCCAGGACCCGCCCACTTCCGCTTTGGGGGCCAGCAACAGTTGCCAGGGCAACCCTGGGCATGGCAGGGGGCTTAAGGGGGCCTGGACCCGCCCACTTCCGCTTTGGGGGCCAGCAACAGTTGCCAGGGCAACCCTTGGCATGGCAGGGGGCTTAAGGGGGCCTGGACCCGCCCACTTCCGCCTTTGGGGACAGCAACAGTTTCCAGGGCAACCATGGGCATGGCAGGGGGCTTAAGGGGGCCTGTACCCGCCCACTTCCGCTTTGGGGGCCAGCAACAGTTGCCAGGGCTAACCAGGGCATGGCAGGGGGCTTAAGGGGGCCTGGACAAGCCCACTTCTGCTTTGGGGCCAGCAACAGTTGCCAGGGAAACCCTGGGCATGGCAGGGGGCTTAAGGCGGCCTGGACCCACCTACTTCCGCTTTGGGGGCCAGCAACAGTTGCCAGGGCAACCCTGGGCATGGCAGAGGGCTTAAGGGGGCCAGGACCCGCCCACTTCCACTTTGGGGGCCAGCAACAGTTGCCAGGGCAACCCTGTGCATGGCAGGGGGCTTAAGGGGGCCTGGACCCGCCCACTTCCGCTTTGGGGGCCAGCAACAGTTGCCAGGGCAACCCTGGGCATGGCAGGGGGCTTAAGGGGGCCAGGACCCGCCCACTTCCGCTTTGGGGGCCAGCAACAGTTGCCATCGCAACCCTTGGCATGGCAGGGGGCTTAAGGGGGCCTGGACCCGCCCACTTCCGCCTTTGGGGACAGCAACAGTTTCCAGGGCAACCCTGGGCATGGCAGGGGGCTTAAGGGGGCCTGGACCCGCCCACTTCCGCTTCTGGGGCCAGCAACAGTTGCCAGGGCAACCCTGGGCATGGCAGGGGGCTTAAGGGGGCCAGGACCCGCCCACTTCCGCTTTGGGGGCCAGCAACAGTTGCCAGGGCAACCCTAGGCATGGCAGGGGGCTTAAGGGGGCCAGGACCCGCCCACTTCCGCTTTGGGGGCCAGCAACAGTTGCCAGGGCAACCCTGGGCATGGCAGAGGGCTTAAGGGGGCCAGGACCCGCCCACTTCCGCTTTGGGGGCCAGCAACAGTTGCCAGGGCAACCCTGTGCATGGCAGGGGGCTTAAGGGGGCCTGGACCCGCCCACTTCCGCTTTGGGGGCCAGCAACAGTTGCCAGGGCAACCCTGGGCATGGCAGGGGGCTTAAGGGGGCCAGGACCCGCCCACTTCCGCTTTGGGGGCCAGCAACAGTTGCCAGGGCAACCCTGGGCATGGCAGGGGGCTTAAGGGGGCCTGGACCCGCCCACTTCCGCTTCTGGGGCCAGCAATAGTTGCCAGGGCAACACTGGGCATGGCAGGGGGCTTAAGGGGGCCAGGACCCGCCCACTTCCGCTTTGGGGGCCAGCAACAGTTGCCAGGGCAACCCTGGGCATGGCAGGGGGCTTAAGGGGGCCAGGACCCGCCCACTTCCGCTTTGGGGGCCAGCAACAGTTGCCAGGGCAACCCTGGGCATGGCAGGGGGCTTAAGGGGGCCTGGACCCGCCCACTTCCGCTTTGGGGGCCAGCAACAGTTGCCAGGGCAACCCTTGGCATGGCAGGGGGCTTAAGGGGCCTGGACCCGCCCACTTCCGCTTTGGGGGACAGCAACAGTTTCCAGGGCAACCATGGGCATGGCAGGGGGCTTAAGGGGGCCTGGACCCTCCCACTTCCGCTTTGGGGGCCAGCAACAGTTGCCAGGGCTAACCAGGGCATGGCAGGGGGCTTAAGGGGGCCTGGACAAGCCCACTTCCGCTTTGGGGCCAGCAACAGTTGCCAGGGAAACCCTGGGCATGGCAGGGGGCTTAAGGGGGCCTGGACCCACCTACTTCCGCTTTGGGGGCCAGCAACAGTTGCCAGGGCAACCCTTGGCATGGCAGGGGGCTTAAGGGGGCCAGAAACCGCCCACTTCCGCTTTGGGGGCCAGCAACAGTTGCCAGGGCAACCCTAGCCATGGCAGGGGGCTTAAGGGGGCCAGGACCCGCCCACTTCCGCTTTGGGGGCCAGCAACAGTTGCCAGGGCAACCCTGGGCATGGCACGGGGCTTAAGGGCGCCTGGACCCGCCCACTTCCACTTTGGGGGCCAGCAACAGTTGCCAGGGCAACCCTGGGCATGGCAGAGGGCTTAAGGGGGCCAGGACCCGCCCACTTCCACTTTGGGGGCCAGCAACAGTTGCCAGAGAAACCCTGGGCATGGCAGGGGGCTTAAGGGGGCCTAAACCCGCCCACTTCCGCTTTGGGGGACAGCAATAGTTGCCAGGGCAACCCTGGGCATGGCAGGGGGCTTAAGGGGGCCAGGACCCGCCCACTTCCGCTTTGGGGGCCAGCAACAGTTGCCAGGGCAACCCTGGGCATGGCAGGGGGCTTAAGGGGGCCAGGACCCGCCCACTTCCGCTTTGGGGGCCAGCAACAGTTGCCAGGGCAACCCTGGGCATGGCAGGGGGCTTAAGGGGGCCTGGACCCGCCCACTTCCGCTTTGTTGGCCAGCAACAGTTGCCAGGGCAACCCTTGGCATGGCAGGGGGCTTAAGGGGGCCTGGACCCGCCCACTTCCGCTTTGGGGGACAGCAACAGTTTCCAGGGCAACCATGGGCATGGCAGGGGGCTTAAGGGGGCCAGAACCCGCCCACTTCCGCTTTGGGGGCCAGCAACAGTTGCCAGGGCAACCCTAGCCATGGCAGGGGGCTTAAGGGGGCCAGGACCCGCCCACTTCCGCTTTGGGGGCCAGCAACAGTTGCCAGGGCAACCCTGGGCATGGCAGGGGGCTTAAGGGCGCCTGGTCCCGCCCACTTGCGCTTTGGGGGCCAGCAACAGTTGCCAGGGCAACCCTGGGCATGGCAGGGGGCTTAAGGGGGCCAGGACCCGCCCACTTCCGCTTTGGGGGCCAGCAACAGTTGCCAGGGCAACCCTGGGCATGGCAGGGGGCTTAAGGGCGCCTGGTCCCGCCCACTTCCGCTTTGGGGGACAGCAACAGTTTCCAGGGCAACCATGGGCATGGCAGGGGGCTTAAGGGGGCCTGGACCCACCCACTTCCGCTTTGGGGGCCAGCAACAGTTGCCAGGGCTAACCAGGGCATGGCAGGGGGCTTAAGGGGGCCTGGACCCGCCCACTTCCGCTTTGGGGGACAGCAACAGTTTCCAGGGCAACCATGGGCATGGCAGGGGGCTTAAGGGGGCCTGGACCCACCCACTTCCGCTTTGGGGGCCAGCAACAGTTGCCAGGGCTAACCAGGGCATGGCAGGGGGCTTAAGGGGGCCTGGACAAGCCCACTTCCGCTTTGGGGCCAGCAACAGTTGCCAGGGAAACCCTGGGCATGGCAGGGGGCTTAAGGGGGCCTGGACCCACCTACTTCCGCTTTGGGGGCCAGCAACAGTTGCCAGGGCAACCATGGGCATGGCAGGGGGCTTAAGGGGGCCTGGACCCGCCCACTTCCGCTTTGGGGGACAGCAACAGTTTCCAGGGCAACCATGGGCATGGCAGGGGGCTTAAGGGGGCCTGGACCAGCCCACTTCCGCTTTGGGGGCCAGCAACAGTTGCCAGGGCTAACCAGGGCATGGCAGGGGGCTTAAGGGGGCCTGGACAAGCCCACTTCCGCTTTGGGGCCAGCAACAGTTGCCAGGGAAACCCTGGGCATGGCAGGGGGCTTAAGGGGGCCAGGACCCGCCCACTTCCGCTTTGGGGGCCAGCAACAGTTGCCAGGGCAACCCTGGGCATGGCAGGGGGCTTAAGGGGGCCTGGACCCGCCCACTTCCGCTTTAGGGGCCAGCAACAGTTGCCAA
>NW_028142414.1:0-70857 GCF_055691185.1 Crinia signifera
TACTTCCATAGCCCTGGGCATGAATCCTGGGCTCGAGTGGGTGAAATTTCAAAATATTTTCAAAGTCCTTTTTTCACCGTTTGGATGCATTTCCCCGGGCGGCCAGCGGGGGGCGCCGGTCCCCGGACCCATGCATGACAACCCCCGGGTCAGGGCTACCTTCCGCGTGTGGAGTTGGGTGAAAATATGGATGTTTTTTTCCGGAGGGAATACGCTTGCACGTGCCCAGGGACACTTCCATAGCCCTGGGCATGAATCCTGGGCTCGAGTGGGTGATATTTCAAAATATTTTCAAAGTCCTTTTTTCACCGTTTGGATGCATTTCCCCGGGCGGCCAGCGGGGGGCGCCGGTCCACGGACCCATGCATGACATCCCCGGGTCAGGGCTACCTTCCGCGTGTTTAGTTGGGTGGAAATATGGATGTTTTTTTTTCCGGGGGGAATACGCTTGCACGTGCCCAGGGACACTTCCATAGCCCTGGGCATGAATCCTGGGCTCGAGTGGGTGAAATTTCAAAATATTTTCAAAGTCCTTTTTTCACCGTTTGGATGCATTTCCCCGGGCGGCCAGCGGGGGGCGCCGGTCCCCAGACCCATGCATGACATGCCCCGGGTCAGGGCTACCTTCCGCATGTTTAGTTGGGTGGAAATATGGATGTTTTTTTTCCGGGGGGAATACGCTTGCACGTGCCCAGGGACACTTCCATAGCCCTGGGCATGAATCCTGGGCTCGAGTGGGTGAAATTTCAAAATATTTTCAAAGCACTTTTTTCACCGTTTGGATGCATTTCCCTGGGCGGCCAGCGGGGGGCGCCGGTCCCCGGACCCATGCATGACATCCCCCGGGTCAGGGCTACCTTCTGCGTGTTTAGTTGGGTGGAAATATGGATGTTTTTTTTCCGGGGGGAATACGCTTGCACGTGCCCAGGGACACTTCCATAGCCCTGGGCATGAATCCTGGGCTCGAGTGGGTGATATTTCAAAATATTTTCAAAGTCCTTTTTTCACCGTTTGGATGCATTTCCCCGGGCGGCCAGCGGGGGGCGCCGATCCCCGGACCCATGCATGACATCCCCCGGGTCAGGGCTACCTTCTGCGTGTTTAGTTGGGTGGAAATATGGATGTTTTTTTCCGGGGGGAATACGCTTGCACGTGCCCAGGGACACTTCCATAGCCCTGGGCATGAATCCTGGGCTCGAGTGGGTGAAATTTCAAAATATTTTCAAAGTCCTTTTTTCACCGTTTGGATGCATTTCCCCGGGCGGCCAGCGGGGGGCGCCGGTCCCCGGACCCATGCATGACATGCCCCGGGTCAGGGCTACCTTCCGCATGTTTAGTTGGGTGGAAATATGGATGTTTTTTTTCCAGGGGGAAATACGCTTGCACGTGCCCAGGGACACTTCCATAGCCCTGGGCATGAATCCTGGGCTCGAGTGGGTGAAATTTCAAAATATTTTCAAAGTCCTTTTTTCACCGTTTGGATGCATTTCCCCGGGCGGCCAGCGGGGGGCGCCGGTCCCCAGACCCATGCATGACATGCCCCGGGTCAGGGCTACCTTCCGCATGTTTAGTTGGGTGGAAATATGGATGTTTTTTTTCCGGGGGGAATACGCTTGCACGTGCCCAGGGACACTTCCATAGCCCTGGGCATGAATCCTGGGCTCGAGTGGGTGAAATTTCAAAATATTTTCAAAGCACTTTTTTCACCGTTTGGATGCATTTCCCTGGGCGGCCAGCGGGGGGCGCCGGTCCCCGGACCCATGCATGACATCCCCCGGGTCAGGGCTACCTTCTGCGTGTTTAGTTGGGTGGAAATATGGATGTTTTTTTTCCGGGGGGAATACGCTTGCACGTGCCCAGGGACACTTCCATAGCCCTGGGCATGAATCCTGGGCTCGAGTGGGTGATATTTCAAAATATTTTCAAAGTCCTTTTTTCACCGTTTGGATGCATTTCCCCGGGCGGCCAGCGGGGGGCGCCGATCCCCGGACCCATGCATGACATCCCCCGGGTCAGGGCTACCTTCTGCGTGTTTAGTTGGGTGGAAATATGGATGTTTTTTTCCGGGGGGAATACGCTTGCACGTGCCCAGGGACACTTCCATAGCCCTGGGCATGAATCCTGGGCTCGAGTGGGTGAAATTTCAAAATATTTTCAAAGTCCTTTTTTCACCGTTTGGATGCATTTCCCCGGGCGGCCAGCGGGGGGCGCCGGTCCCCGGACCCATGCATGACATGCCCCGGGTCAGGGCTACCTTCCGCATGTTTAGTTGGGTGGAAATATGGATGTTTTTTTTCCAGGGGGAAATACGCTTGCACGTGCCCAGGGACACTTCCATAGCCCTGGGCATGAATCCTGGGCTCGAGTGGGTGAAATTTCAAAATATTTTCAAAGTCCTTTTTTCACCGTTTGGATGCATTTCCCCGGGCGGCCAGCGGGGGGCGCCGGTCCCCAGACCCATGCATGACATGCCCCGGGTCAGGGCTACCTTCCGCATGTTTAGTTGGGTGGAAATATGGATGTTTTTTTTCCGAGGGGAATACGCTTGCACGTGCCCAGGGACACTTCCATAGCCCTGGGCATGAATCCTGGGCTCGAGTGGGTGAAATTTCAAAATATTTTCAAAGCACTTTTTTCACTGTTTGGATGCATTTCCCTGGGCGGCCAGCGGGGGGCGCCGGTCCCCGGACCCATGCATGACATCCCCCGGGTCAGGGCTACCTTCTGCGTGTTTAGTTGGGTGGAAATATGGATGTTTTTTTCCGGGGGGAATACGCTTGCACGTGCCCAGGGACACTTCCATAGCCCTGGGCATGAATCCTGGGCTCGAGTGGGTGAAATTTCAAAATATTTTCAAAGTCCTTTTTTCACCGTTTGGATGCATTTCCCCGGGCGGCCAGCGGGGGGCGCCGGTCCCCGGACCCATGCATGACATCCCCCGGGTCAGGGCTACCTTCTGCGTGTTTAGTTGGGTGGAAATATGGATGTTTTTTTTTCCGGGGGGAATACGCTTGCACGTGCCCAGGGACACTTCCATAGCCCTGGGCATGAATCCTGGGCTCGAGTGGGTGAAATTTCAAAATATTTTCAAAGTCCTTTTTTCACCGTTTGGATGCATTTCCCCGGGCGGCCAGCGGGGGGCGCCGGTCCCCGGACCCATGCATGACATCCCCCGGGTCAGGGCTACCTTCCGCGTGTTTAGTTGGGTGGAAATATGGATTTTTTTTTTCCGGGGGGAATACGCTTGCACGTGCCCAGGGACACTTCCATAGCCCTGGGCATGAATCCTGGGCTCGAGTGGGTGAAATTTCAAAATATTTTCAAAGTCCTTTTTTCACCGTTTGGATGCATTTCCCCGGGCGGCCAGCGGGGGGCGCCGGTCCCCGGACCCATGCATGACATCCCCCGGGTCAGGGCTACCTTCTGCGTGTTTAGTTGGGTGGAAATATGGATGTTTTTTTTTCCGGGGGGAATACGCTTGCACGTGCCCAGGGACACTTCCATAGCCCTGGGCATGAATCCTGGGCTCGAGTGGGTGAAATTTCAAAATATTTTCAAAGTCCTTTTTTCACCGTTTGGATGCATTTCCCCGGGCGGCCAGCGGGGGGCGCCGGTCCCCGGACCCATGCATGACATCCCCCGGGTCAGGGCTACCTTCCGCGTGTTTAGTTGGGTGGAAATATGGATTTTTTTTTCCGGGGGGAATACGCTTGCACGTGCCCAGGGACACTTCCATAGCCCTGGGCATGAATCCTGGGCTCGAGTGGGTGAAATTTCAAAATATTTTCAAAGTCCTTTTTTCACCGTTTGGATGCATTTCCCCGGGCGGCCAGCGGGGGGCGCCGGTCCCCGGACCCATGCATGACAACCCCCGGGTCAGGGCTACCTTCCGCGTGTGGAGTTGGGTGAAAATATGGATGTTTTTTTCCGGAGGGAATACGCTTGCACGTGCCCAGGGACACTTCCATAGCCCTGGGCATGAATCCTGGGCTCGAGTGGGTGATATTTCAAAATATTTTCAAAGTCCTTTTTTCACCGTTTGGATGCATTTCCCCGGGCGGCCAGCGGGGGGCGCTGGTCCACGGACCCATGCATGACATCGCCCGGGTCAGGGCTACCTTCCGCGTGTTTAGTTGGGTGGAAATATGGATGTTTTTTTTTCCGGGGGGAATACGCTTGCACGTGCCCAGGGACACTTCCATAGCCCTGGGCATGAATCCTGGGCTCGAGTGGGTGAAATTTCAAAATATTTTCAAAGTCCTTTTTTCACCGTTTGGATGCATTTCCCCGGGCGGCCAGCGGGGGGCGCCGGTCCCCGGACCCATGCATGACAACCCCCGGGTCAGGGCTACCTTCCGCGTGTGGAGTTGGGTGAAAATATGGATGTTTTTTTCCGGAGGGAATACGCTTGCACGTGCCCAGGGACACTTCCATAGCCCTGGGCATGAATCCTGGGCTCGAGTGGGTGATATTTCAAAATATTTTCAAAGTCCTTTTTTCACCGTTTGGATGCATTTCCCGGGCGGCCAGCGGGGGGCGCTGGTCCACGGACCCATGCATGACATCCCCCGGGTCAGGGCTACCTTCCGCGTGTTTAGTTGGGTGGAAATATGGATGTTTTTTTTTCCGGGGGGAATACGCTTGCACGTGCCCAGGGACACTTCCATAGCCCTGGGCATGAATCCTGGGCTCGAGTGGGTGAAATTTCAAAATATTTTCAGTCCTTTTTTCACCGTTTGGATGCATTTCCCCGGGCGGCCAGCGGGGGGCGCCGGTCCCCGGACCCATGCATGACAACCCCCGGGTCAGGGCTACCTTCCGCGTGTGGAGTTGGGTGAAAATATGGATGTTTTTTTCCGGAGGGAATACGCTTGCACGTGCCCAGGGACACTTCCATAGCCCTGGGCATGAATCCTGGGCTCGAGTGGGTGAAATTTCAAAATATTTTCAAAGTCCTTTTTTCACCGTTTGGATGCATTTCCCCGGGCGGCCAGCGGGGGGCGCCGGTCCACGGACCCATGCATGACATCCCCCGGGTCAGGGCTACCTTCCGCGTGTTTAGTTGGGTGGAAATATGGATGTTTTTTTTTCCGGGGGGAATACGCTTGCACGTGCCCAGGGACACTTCCATAGCCCTGGGCATGAATCCTGGGCTCGAGTGGGTGAAATTTCAAAATATTTTCAAAGTCCTTTTTTCACCGTTTGGATGCATTTCCCCGGGCGGCCAGCGGGGGGCGCCGGTCCCCAGACCCATGCATGACATGCCCCGGGTCAGGGCTACCTTCCGCATGTTTAGTTGGGTGGAAATATGGATGTTTTTTTTCCGGGGGGAATACGCTTGCACGTGCCCAGGGACACTTCCATAGCCCTGGGCATGAATCCTGGGCTCGAGTGGGTGAAATTTCAAAATATTTTCAAAGCACTTTTTTCACCGTTTGGATGCATTTCCCTGGGCGGCCAGCGGGGGGCGCCGGTCCCCGGACCCATGCATGACATCCCCCGGGTCAGGGCTACCTTCTGCGTGTTTAGTTGGGTGGAAATATGGATGTTTTTTTCCGGGGGGAATACGCTTGCACATGCCCAGGGACACTTCCATAGCCCTGGGCATGAATCCTGGGCTCGAGTGGGTGAAATTTCAAAATATTTTCAAAGTCCTTTTTTCACCGTTTGGATGCATTTCCCCGGGCGGCCAGCGGGGGGCGCCGGTCCCCGGACCCATGCATGACATCCCCCGGGTCAGGGCTACCTTCTGCGTGTTTAGTTGGGTGGAAATATGGATGTTTTTTTTTCCGGGGGGAATACGCTTGCACGTGCCCAGGGACACTTCCATAGCCCTGGGCATGAATCCTGGGCTCGAGTGGGTGAAATTTCAAAATATTTTCAAAGTCCTTTTTTCACCGTTTGGATGCATTTCCCCGGGCGGCCAGCGGGGGGCGCCGGTCCCCGGACCCATGCATGACATCCCCCGGGTCAGGGCTACCTTCCGCGTGTTTAGTTGGGTGGAAATATGGATTTTTTTTTCCGGGGGGAATACGCTTGCACGTGCCCAGGGACACTTCCATAGCCCTGGGCATGAATCCTGGGCTCGAGTGGGTGAAATTTCAAAATATTTTCAAAGTCCTTTTTTCACCGTTTGGATGCATTTCCCCGGGCGGCCAGCGGGGGGCGCCGGTCCCCGGACCCATGCATGACAACCCCCGGGTCAGGGCTACCTTCCGCGTGTGGAGTTGGGTGAAAATATGGATGTTTTTTTCCGGAGGGAATACGCTTGCACGTGCCCAGGGACACTTCCATAGCCCTGGGCATGAATCCTGGGCTCGAGTGGGTGATATTTCAAAATATTTTCAAAGTCCTTTTTTCACCGTTTGGATGCATTTCCCCGGGCGGCCAGCGGGGGGCGCTGGTCCACGGACCCATGCATGACATCGCCCGGGTCAGGGCTACCTTCCGCGTGTTTAGTTGGGTGGAAATATGGATGTTTTTTTTCCGGGGGGAATACGCTTGCACGTGCCCAGGGACACTTCCATAGCCCTGGGCATGAATCCTGGGCTCGAGTGGGTGAAATTTCAAAATATTTTCAAAGTCCTTTTTTCACCGTTTGGATGCATTTCCCCGGGCGGCCAGCGGGGGGGCGCCGGTCCCCGGACCCATGCATGACAACCCCCCGGGTCAGGGCTACCTTCCGCGTGTGGAGTTGGGTGAAAATATGGATGTTTTTTTCCGGAGGGAATACGCTTGCACGTGCCCAGGGACACTTCCATAGCCCTGGGCATGAATCCTGGGCTCGAGTGGGTGATATTTCAAAATATTTTCAAAGTCCTTTTTTCACCGTTTGGATGCATTTCCCCGGGCGGCCAGCGGGGGGCGCTGGTCCACGGACCCATGCATGACATCCCCCGGGTCAGGGCTACCTTCCGCGTGTTTAGTTGGGTGGAAATATGGATGTTTTTTTTCCGGGGGGAATACGCTTGCACGTGCCCAGGGACACTTCCATAGCCCTGGGCATGAATCCTGGGCTCGAGTGGGTGAAATTTCAAAATATTTTCAAAGTCCTTTTTTAACCGTTTGGATGCATTTCCCCGGGCGGCCAGCGGGGGGCGCCGGTCCCCGGACCCATGCATGACAACCCCCGGGTCAGGGCTACCTTCCGCGTGTGGAGTTGGGTGAAAATATGGATGTTTTTTTCCGGAGGGAATACGCTTGCACGTGCCCAGGGACACTTCCATAGCCCTGGGCATGAATCCTGGGCTCGAGTGGGTGAAATTTCAAAATATTTTCAAAGTCCTTTTTTCACCGTTTGGATGCATTTCCCCGGGCGGCCAGCGGGGGGCGCCGGTCCCCGGACCCATGCATGACATCCCCCGGGTCAGGGCTACCTTCCGCGTGTTTAGTTGGGTGGAAATATGGATTTTTTTTTCCGGGGGGAATACGCTTGCACGTGCCCAGGGACACTTCCATAGTGCCCTGGGCATGAATCCTGGGCTCGAGTGGGTGAAATTTCAAAATATTTTCAAAGTCCTTTTTCACCGTTTGGATGCATTTCCCCGGGCGGCCAGCGGGGGCGCCGGTCCCAGGACCCATGCATGACATCCCCCGGGTCAGGGCTACCTTCTGCGTGTTTAGTTGGGTGGAAATATGGATGTTTTTTTTTCCGGGGGGAATACGCTTGCACGTGCCCAGGGACACTTCCATAGCCCTGGGCATGAATCCTGGGCTCGAGTGGGTGAAATTTCAAAATATTTTCAAAGTCCTTTTTTCACCGTTTGGATGCATTTCCCCGGGCGGCCAGCGGGGGGCGCCGGTCCCCGGACCCATGCATGACAACCCCCGGGTCAGGGCTACCTTCCGCGTGTGGAGTTGGGTGAAAATATGGATGTTTTTTTCCGGAGGGAATACGCTTGCACGTGCCCAGGGACACTTCCATAGCCCTGGGCATGAATCCTGGGCTCGAGTGGGTGATATTTCAAAATATTTTCAAAGTCCTTTTTTCACCGTTTGGATGCATTTCCCCGGGCGGCCAGCGGGGGGCGCTGGTCCACGGACCCATGCATGACATCGCCCGGGTCAGGGCTACCTTCCGCGTGTTTAGTTGGGTGGAAATATGGATGTTTTTTTTCCGGGGGGAATACGCTTGCACGTGCCCAGGGACACTTCCATAGCCCTGGGCATGAATCCTGGGCTCGAGTGGGTGAAATTTCAAAATATTTTCAAAGTCCTTTTTTCACCGTTTGGATGCATTTCCCCGGGCGGCCAGCGGGGGGCGCCGGTCCCCGGACCCATGCATGACAACCCCCGGGTCAGGGCTACCTTCCGCGTGTGGAGTTGGGTGAAAATATGGATGTTTTTTTCCGGAGGGAATACGCTTGCACGTGCCCAGGGACACTTCCATAGCCCTGGGCATGAATCCTGGGCTCGAGTGGGTGATATTTCAAAATATTTTCAAAGTCCTTTTTTCACCGTTTGGATGCATTTCCCCGGGCGGCCAGCGGGGGGCGCTGGTCCACGGACCCATGCATGACATCCCCCGGGTCAGGGCTACCTTCCGCGTGTTTAGTTGGGTGGAAATATGGATGTTTTTTTTTCCGGGGGGAATACGCTTGCACGTGCCCAGGGACACTTCCATAGCCCTGGGCATGAATCCTGGGCTCGAGTGGGTGAAATTTCAAAATATTTTCAAAGTCCTTTTTTCACCGTTTGGATGCATTTCCCCGGGCGGCCAGCGGGGGGCGCCGGTCCCCGGACCCATGCATGACAACCCCCGGGTCAGGGCTACCTTCCGCGTGTGGAGTTGGGTGAAAATATGGATGTTTTTTTCCGGAGGGAATACGCTTGCACGTGCCCAGGGACACTTCCATAGCCCTGGGCATGAATCCTGGGCTCGAGTGGGTGAAATTTCAAAATATTTTCAAAGTCCTTTTTTCACCGTTTGGATGCATTTCCCCGGGCGGCCAGCGGGGGGCGCCGGTCCACGGACCCATGCATGACATCCCCCGGGTCAGGGCTACCTTCCGCGTGTTTAGTTGGGTGGAAATATGGATGTTTTTTTTTCCGGGGGGAATACGCTTGCACGTGCCCAGGGACACTTCCATAGCCCTGGGCATGAATCCTGGGCTCGAGTGGGTGAAATTTCAAAATATTTTCAAAGTCCTTTTTTCACCGTTTGGATGCATTTCCCCGGGCGGCCAGCGGGGGGGCGCCGGTCCCCGGACCCATGCATGACAACCCCCGGGTCAGGGCTACCTTCCGCGTGTGGAGTTGGGTGAAAATATGGATGTTTTTTTCCGGAGGGAATACGCTTGCACGTGCCCAGGGACACTTCCATAGCCCTGGGCATGAATCCTGGGCTCGAGTGGGTGATATTTCAAAATATTTTCAAAGTCCTTTTTTCACCGTTTGGATGCATTTCCCCGGGCGGCCAGCGGGGGGCGCTGGTCCACGGACCCATGCATGACATCCCCCGGGTCAGGGCTACCTTCCGCGTGTTTAGTTGGGTGGAAATATGGATGTTTTTTTTCCGGGGGGAATACGCTTGCACGTGCCCAGGGACACTTCCATAGCCCTGGGCATGAATCCTGGGCTCGAGTGGGTGAAATTTCAAAATATTTTCAAAGTCCTTTTTTCACCGTTTGGATGCATTTCCCCGGGCGGCCAGCGGGGGGCGCCGGTCCCCGGACCCATGCATGACAACCCCCGGGTCAGGGCTACCTTCCGCGTGTGGAGTTGGGTGAAAATATGGATGTTTTTTTCCGGAGGGAATACGCTTGCACGTGCCCAGGGACACTTCCATAGCCCTGGGCATGAATCCTGGGCTCGAGTGGGTGAAATTTCAAAATATTTTCAAAGTCCTTTTTTCACCGTTTGGATGCATTTCCCCGGGCGGCCAGCGGGGGGCGCCGGTCCCCGGACCCATGCATGACATCCCCCGGGTCAGGGCTACCTTCCGCGTGTTTAGTTGGGTGGAAATATGGATTTTTTTTTCCGGGGGGAATACGCTTGCACGTGCCCAGGGACACTTCCATAGCCCTGGGCATGAATCCTGGGCTCGAGTGGGTGAAATTTCAAAATATTTTCAGTCCTTTTTTCACCGTTTGGATGCATTTCCCCGGGCGTCCAGCGGGGGGCGCCGGTCCCAGGACCCATGCATGACATCCCCCGGGTCAGGGCTACCTTCTGCGTGTTTAGTTGGGTGGAAATATGGATGTTTTTTTTTCCGGGGGAATACGCTTGCACGTGCCCAGGGACACTTCCATAGCCCTGGGCATGAATCCTGGGCTCGAGTGGGTGAAATTTCAAAATATTTTCAAAGTCCTTTTTTCACCGTTTGGATGCATTTCCCCGGGCGGCCAGCGGGGGGCGCCGGTCCCCGGACCCATGCATGACAACCCCCGGGTCAGGGCTACCTTCCGCGTGTGGAGTTGGGTGAAAATATGGATGTTTTTTTCCGGAGGGAATACGCTTGCACGTGCCCAGGGACACTTCCATAGCCCTGGGCATGAATCCTGGGCTCGAGTGGGTGATATTTCAAAATATTTTCAAAGTCCTTTTTTCACCGTTTGGATGCATTTCCCCGGGCGGCCAGCGGGGGGCGCTGGTCCACGGACCCATGCATGACATCGCCCGGGTCAGGGCTACCTTCCGCGTGTTTAGTTGGGTGGAAATATGGATGTTTTTTTTCCGGGGGGAATACGCTTGCACGTGCCCAGGGACACTTCCATAGCCCTGGGCATGAATCCTGGGCTCGAGTGGGTGATATTTCAAAATATTTTCAAAGTCCTTTTTTCACCGTTTGGATGCATTTCCCCGGGCGGCCAGCGGGGGGCGCCGGTCCCCGGACCCATGCATGACAACCCCCGGGTCAGGGCTACCTTCCGCGTGTGGAGTTGGGTGAAAATATGGATGTTTTTTTCCGGAGGGAATACGCTTGCACGTGCCCAGGGACACTTCCATAGCCCTGGGCATGAATCCTGGGCTCGAGTGGGTGATATTTCAAAATATTTTCAAAGTCCTTTTTTCACCGTTTGGATGCATTTCCCCGGGCGGCCAGCGGGGGGCGCTGGTCCACGGACCCATGCATGACATCCCCGGGTCAGGGCTACCTTCCGCGTGTTTAGTTGGGTGGAAATATGGATGTTTTTTTTCCGGGGGGAATACGCTTGCACGTGCCCAGGGACACTTCCATAGCCCTGGGCATGAATCCTGGGCTCGAGTGGGTGAAATTTCAAAATATTTTCAAAGTCCTTTTTTCACCGTTTGGATGCATTTCCCCGGGCGGCCAGCGGGGGGCGCCGGTCCCCGGACCCATGCATGACAACCCCCGGGTCAGGGCTACCTTCCGCGTGTGGAGTTGGGTGAAAATATGGATGTTTTTTTCCGGAGGGAATACGCTTGCACGTGCCCAGGGACACTTCCATAGCCCTGGGCATGAATCCTGGGCTCGAGTGGGTGAAATTTCAAAATATTTTCAAAGTCCTTTTTTCACCGTTTGGATGCATTTCCCCGGGCGGCCAGCGGGGGGCGCCGGTCCACGGACCCATGCATGACATCCCCCGGGTCAGGGCTACCTTCCGCGTGTTTAGTTGGGTGGAAATATGGATGTTTTTTTTTCCGGGGGGAATACGCTTGCACGTGCCCAGGGACACTTCCATAGCCCTGGGCATGAATCCTGGGCTCGAGTGGGTGAAATTTCAAAATATTTTCAAAGTCCTTTTTTCACCGTTTGGATGCATTTTCCCGGGCGGCCAGCGGGGGCGCCGGTCCCCAGACCCATGCATGACATGCCCCGGGTCAGGGCTACCTTCCGCATGTTTAGTTGGGTGGAAATATGGATGTTTTTTTTCCGAGGGGAATACGCTTGCACGTGCCCAGGGACACTTCCATAGCCCTGGGCATGAATCCTGGGCTCGAGTGGGTGAAATTTCAAAATATTTTCAAAGCACTTTTTTCACCGTTTGGATGCATTTCCCTGGGCGGCCAGCGGGGGGCGCCGGTCCCCGGACCCATGCATGACATCCCCCGGGTCAGGGCTACCTTCTGCGTGTTTAGTTGGGTGGAAATATGGATGTTTTTTTCCGGGGGGAATACGCTTGCACGTGCCCAGGGACACTTCCATAGCCCTGGGCATGAATCCTGGGCTCGAGTGGGTGAAATTTCAAAATATTTTCAAAGTCCTTTTTTCACCGTTTGGATGCATTTCCCCGGGCGGCCAGCGGGGGGCGCCGGTCCCCGGACCCATGCATGACATCCCCCGGGTCAGGGCTACCTTCTGCGTGTTTAGTTGGGTGGAAATATGGATGTTTTTTTTTCCGGGGGGAATACGCTTGCACGTGCCCAGGACACTTCCATAGCCCTGGGCATGAATCCTGGGCTCGAGTGGGTGAAATTTCAAAATATTTTCAAAGTCCTTTTTTCACCGTTTGGATGCATTTCCCCGGGCGGCCAGCGGGGGGCGCCGGTCCCAGGACCCATGCATGACATCCCCCGGGTCAGGGCTACCTTCTGCGTGTTTAGTTGGGTGGAAATATGGATGTTTTTTTTTCCGGGGGGAATACGCTTGCACGTGCCCAGGGACACTTCCATAGCCCTGGGCATGAATCCTGGGCTCGAGTGGGTGAAATTTCAAAATATTTTCAAAGTCCTTTTTTCACCGTTTGGATGCATTTCCCCGGGCGGCCAGCGGGGGGCGCCGGTCCCCGGACCCATGCATGACAACCCCCGGGTCAGGGCTACCTTCCGCGTGTGGAGTTGGGTGAAAATATGGATGTTTTTTTCCGGAGGGAATACGCTTGCACGTGCCCAGGGACACTTCCATAGCCCTGGGCATGAATCCTGGGCTCGAGTGGGTGATATTTCAAAATATTTTCAAAGTCCTTTTTTCACCGTTTGGATGCATTTCCCCGGGCGGCCAGCGGGGGGCGCTGGTCCACGGACCCATGCATGACATCGCCCGGGTCAGGGCTACCTTCCGCGTGTTTAGTTGGGTGGAAATATGGATGTTTTTTTTCCGGGGGGAATACGCTTGCACGTGCCCAGGGACACTTCCATAGCCCTGGGCATGAATCCTGGGCTCGAGTGGGTGATATTTCAAAATATTTTCAAAGTCCTTTTTTCACCGTTTGGATGCATTTCCCCGGGCGGCCAGCGGGGGGCGCCGGTCCCCGGACCCATGCATGACAACCCCCGGGTCAGGGCTACCTTCCGCGTGTGGAGTTGGGTGAAAATATGGATGTTTTTTTCCGGAGGGAATACGCTTGCACGTGCCCAGGGACACTTCCATAGCCCTGGGCATGAATCCTGGGCTCGAGTGGGTGATATTTCAAAATATTTTCAAAGTCCTTTTTTCACCGTTTGGATGCATTTCCCCGGGCGGCCAGCGGGGGGCGCCGGTCCCCGGACCCATGCATGACAACCCCCGGGTCAGGGCTACCTTCCGCGTGTGGAGTTGGGTGAAAATATGGATGTTTTTTTCCGGAGGGAATACGCTTGCACGTGCCCAGGGACACTTCCATAGCCCTGGGCATGAATCCTGGGCTCGAGTGGGTGAAATTTCAAAATATTTTCAAAGTCCTTTTTTCACCGTTTGGATGCATTTCCCCGGGCGGCCAGCGGGGGGCGCCGGTCCACGGACCCATGCATGACATCCCCCGGGTCAGGGCTACCTTCCGCGTGTTTAGTTGGGTGGAAATATGGATGTTTTTTTTTCCGGGGGGAATACGCTTGCACGTGCCCAGGGACACTTCCATAGCCCTGGGCATGAATCCTGGGCTCGAGTGGGTGAAATTTCAAAATATTTTCAAAGTCCTTTTTCACCGTTTGGATGCATTTCCCCGGGCGGCCAGCGGGGGGCGCCGGTCCACGGACCCATGCATGACATCCCCCGGGTCAGGGCTACCTTCCGCGTGTTTAGTTGGGTGGAAATATGGATGTTTTTTTTTCCGGGGGGAATACGCTTGCACGTGCCCAGGGACACTTCCATAGCCCTGGGCATGAATCCTGGGCTCGAGTGGGTGAAATTTTCAAAATATTTTCAAAGTCCTTTTTTCACCGTTTGGATGCATTTCCCCGGGCGGCCAGCGGGGGGCGCCGGTCCCCAGACCCATGCATGACATGCCCCGGGTCAGGGCTACCTTCCGCATGTTTAGTTGGGTGGAAATATGGATGTTTTTTTTCCGAGGGGAATACGCTTGCACGTGCCCAGGGACACTTCCATAGCCCTGGGCATGAATCCTGGGCTCGAGTGGGTGAAATTTCAAAATATTTTCAAAGCACTTTTTTCACCGTTTGGATGCATTTCCCTGGGCGGCCAGCGGGGGGCGCCGGTCCCCGGACCCATGCATGACATCCCCCGGGTCAGGGCTACCTTCTGCGTGTTTAGTTGGGTGGAAATATGGATGTTTTTTTCCGGGGGGAATACGCTTGCACGTGCCCAGGGACACTTCCATAGCCCTGGGCATGAATCCTGGGCTCGAGTGGGTGAAATTTCAAAATATTTTCAAAGTCCTTTTTTCACCGTTTGGATGCATTTCCCCGGGCGGCCAGCGGGGGGCGCCGGTCCCCGGACCCATGCATGACATCCCCCGGGTCAGGGCTACCTTCTGCGTGTTTAGTTGGGTGGAAATATGGATGTTTTTTTTTCCGGGGGGAATACGCTTGCACGTGCCCAGGGACACTTCCATAGCCCTGGGCATGAATCCTGGGCTCGAGTGGGTGAAATTTCAAAATATTTTCAAAGTCCTTTTTTCACCGTTTGGATGCATTTCCCCGGGCGGCCAGCGGGGGGCGCCGGTCCCCGGACCCATGCATGACAACCCCCGGGTCAGGGCTACCTTCCGCGTGTGGAGTTGGGTGAAAATATGGATGTTTTTTCCGGAGGGAATACGCTTGCACGTGCCCAGGGACACTTCCATAGCCCTGGGCATGAATCCTGGGCTCGAGTGGGTGAAATTTCAAAATATTTTCAAAGTCCTTTTTTCACCGTTTGGATGCATTTCCCCGGGCGGCCAGCGGGGGGCGCCGGTCCACGGACCCATGCATGACATCCCCCGGGTCAGGGCTACCTTCCGCGTGTTTAGTTGGGTGGAAATATGGATGTTTTTTTTTCCGGGGGGAATACGCTTGCACGTGCCCAGGGACACTTCCATAGCCCTGGGCATGAATCCTGGGCTCGAGTGGGTGAAATTTCAAAATATTTTCAAAGTCCTTTTTTCACCGTTTGGATGCATTTCCCCGGGCGGCCAGCGGGGGGCGCCGGTCCCCAGACCCATGCATGACATGCCCCGGGTCAGGGCTACCTTCCGCATGTTTAGTTGGGTGGAAATATGGATGTTTTTTTTCCGAGGGGAATACGCTTGCACGTGCCCAGGGACACTTCCATAGCCCTGGGCATGAATCCTGGGCTCGAGTGGGTGAAATTTCAAAATATTTTCAAAGCACTTTTTTCACTGTTTGGATGCATTTCCCTGGGCGGCCAGCGGGGGGCGCCGGTCCCCGGACCCATGCATGACATCCCCCGGGTCAGGGCTACCTTCTGCGTGTTTAGTTGGGTGGAAATATGGATGTTTTTTTCCGGGGGGAATACGCTTGCACGTGCCCAGGGACACTTCCATAGCCCTGGGCATGAATCCTGGGCTCGAGTGGGTGAAATTTCAAAATATTTTCAAAGTCCTTTTTTCACCGTTTGGATGCATTTCCCCGGGCGGCCAGCGGGGGGCGCCGGTCCCCGGACCCATGCATGACATCCCCCGGGTCAGGGCTACCTTCTGCGTGTTTAGTTGGGTGGAAATATGGATGTTTTTTTTTCCGGGGGGAATACGCTTGCACGTGCCCAGGGACACTTCCATAGCCCTGGGCATGAATCCTGGGCTCGAGTGGGTGATATTTCAAAATATTTTCAAAGTCCTTTTTTCACCGTTTGGATGCATTTCCCCGGGCGGCCAGCGGGGGGCGCTGGTCCACGGACCCATGCATGACATCCCCCGGGTCAGGGCTACCTTCCGCGTGTTTAGTTGGGTGGAAATATGGATGTTTTTTTTTCCGGGGGGAATACGCTTGCACGTGCCCAGGGACACTTCCATAGCCCTGGGCATGAATCCTGGGCTCGAGTGGGTGAAATTTCAAAATATTTTCAAAGTCCTTTTTTCACCGTTTGGATGCATTTCCCCGGGCGGCCAGCGGGGGGCGCCGGTCCCCGGACCCATGCATGACAACCCCCGGGTCAGGGCTACCTTCCGCGTGTGGAGTTGGGTGAAAATATGGATGTTTTTTTCCGGAGGGAATACGCTTGCACGTGCCCAGGGACACTTCCATAGCCCTGGGCATGAATCCTGGGCTCGAGTGGGTGAAATTTCAAAATATTTTCAAAGTCCTTTTTTCACCGTTTGGATGCATTTCCCCGGGCGGCCAGCGGGGGGCGCCGGTCCACGGACCCATGCATGACATCCCCCGGGTCAGGGCTACCTTCCGCGTGTTTAGTTGGGTGGAAATATGGATGTTTTTTTTTCCGGGGGGAATACGCTTGCACGTGCCCAGGGACACTTCCATAGCCCTGGGCATGAATCCTGGGCTCGAGTGGGTGAAATTTCAAAATATTTTCAAAGTCCTTTTTTCACCGTTTGGATGCATTTCCCCGGGCGGCCAGCGGGGGGCGCCGGTCCCCAGACCCATGCATGACATGCCCCGGGTCAGGGCTACCTTCCGCATGTTTAGTTGGGTGGAAATATGGATGTTTTTTTTCCGAGGGGAATACGCTTGCACGTGCCCAGGGACACTTCCATAGCCCTGGGCATGAATCCTGGGCTCGAGTGGGTGAAATTTCAAAATATTTTCAAAGCACTTTTTTCACCGTTTGGATGCATTTCCCTGGGCGGCCAGCGGGGGGCGCCGGTCCCCGGACCCATGCATGACATCCCCCGGGTCAGGGCTACCTTCTGCGTGTTTAGTTGGGTGGAAATATGGATGTTTTTTTCCGGGGGGAATACGCTTGCACGTGCCCAGGGACACTTCCATAGCCCTGGGCATGAATCCTGGGCTCGAGTGGGTGAAATTTCAAAATATTTTCAAAGTCCTTTTTTCACCGTTTGGATGCATTTCCCCGGGCGGCCAGCGGGGGGCGCCGGTCCCCGGACCCATGCATGACATCCCCCGGGTCAGGGCTACCTTCTGCGTGTTTAGTTGGGTGGAAATATGGATGTTTTTTTTTCCGGGGGGAATACGCTTGCACGTGCCCAGGGACACTTCCATAGCCCTGGGCATGAATCCTGGGCTCGAGTGGGTGAAATTTCAAAATATTTTCAAAGTCCTTTTTTCACCGTTTGGATGCATTTCCCCGGGCGGCCAGCGGGGGGCGCCGGTCCCCGGACCCATGCATGACAACCCCCGGGTCAGGGCTACCTTCCGCGTGTGGAGTTGGGTGAAAATATGGATGTTTTTTTCCGGAGGGAATACGCTTGCACGTGCCCAGGGACACTTCCATAGCCCTGGGCATGAATCCTGGGCTCGAGTGGGTGAAATTTCAAAATATTTTCAAAGTCCTTTTTTCACCGTTTGGATGCATTTCCCCGGGCGGCCAGCGGGGGGCGCCAGGCCCCGGACCCATGCATGACATCCCCCGGGTCAGGGCTACCTTCTGCGTGTTTAGTTGGGTGGAAATATGGATGTTTTTTTTTCCGGGGGGAATACGCTTGCACGTGCCCAGGGACACTTCCATAGCCCTGGGCATGAATCCTGGGCTCGAGTGGGTGAAATTTCAAAATATTTTCAAAGTCCTTTTTTCACCGTTTGGATGCATTTCCCCGGGCGGCCAGCGGGGGGCGCCGGTCCCCGGACCCATGCATGACATCCCCCGGGTCAGGGCTACCTTCCGCGTGTTTAGTTGGGTGGAAATATGGATTTTTTTTTCCGGGGGGAATACGCTTGCACGTGCCCAGGGACACTTCCATAGCCCTGGGCATGAATCCTGGGCTCGAGTGGGTGAAATTTCAAAATATTTTCAAAGTCCTTTTTTCACCGTTTGGATGCATTTCCCCGGGCGGCCAGCGGGGGGCGCCGGTCCCCGGACCCATGCATGACAACCCCCGGGTCAGGGCTACCTTCCGCGTGTGGAGTTGGGTGAAAATATGGATGTTTTTTTCCGGAGGGAATACGCTTGCACGTGCCCAGGGACACTTCCATAGCCCTGGGCATGAATCCTGGGCTCGAGTGGGTGATATTTCAAAATATTTTCAAAGTCCTTTTTTCACCGTTTGGATGCATTTCCCCGGGCGGCCAGCGGGGGGCGCTGGTCCACGGACCCATGCATGACATCGCCCGGGTCAGGGCTACCTTCCGCGTGTTTAGTTGGGTGGAAATATGGATGTTTTTTTTCCGGGGGGAATACGCTTGCACGTGCCCAGGGACACTTCCATAGCCCTGGGCATGAATCCTGGGCTCGAGTGGGTGAAATTTCAAAATATTTTCAAAGTCCTTTTTTCACCGTTTGGATGCATTTCCCCGGGCGGCCAGCGGGGGGCGCCGGTCCCCGGACCCATGCATGACAACCCCCGGGTCAGGGCTACCTTCCGCGTGTGGAGTTGGGTGAAAATATGGATGTTTTTTTCCGGAGGGAATACGCTTGCACGTGCCCAGGGACACTTCCATAGCCCTGGGCATGAATCCTGGGCTCGAGTGGGTGATATTTCAAAATATTTTCAAAGTCCTTTTTTCACCGTTTGGATGCATTTCCCCGGGCGGCCAGCGGGGGGCGCTGGTCCACGGACCCATGCATGACATCCCCCGGGTCAGGGCTACCTTCCGCGTGTTTAGTTGGGTGGAAATATGGATGTTTTTTTTTCCGGGGGGAATACGCTTGCACGTGCCCAGGGACACTTCCATAGCCCTGGGCATGAATCCTGGGCTCGAGTGGGTGAAATTTCAAAATATTTTCAAAGTCCTTTTTTCACCGTTTGGATGCATTTCCCCGGGCGGCCAGCGGGGGGCGCCGGTCCCCGGACCCATGCATGACAACCCCCGGGTCAGGGCTACCTTCCGCGTGTGGAGTTGGGTGAAAATATGGATGTTTTTTTCCGGAGGGAATACGCTTGCACGTGCCCAGGGACACTTCCATAGCCCTGGGCATGAATCCTGGGCTCGAGTGGGTGAAATTTCAAAATATTTTCAAAGTCCTTTTTTCACCGCTTGGATGCATTTCCCCGGGCGGCCAGCGGGGGGCGCCGGTCCACGGACCCATGCATGACATCCCCCGGGTCAGGGCTACCTTCCGCGTGTTTAGTTGGGTGGAAATATGGATGTTTTTTTTTCCGGGGGGAATACGCTTGCACGTGCCCAGGGACACTTCCATAGCCCTGGGCATGAATCCTGGGCTCGAGTGGGTGAAATTTCAAAATATTTTCAAAGTCCTTTTTTCACCGTTTGGATGCATTTCCCCGGGCGGCCAGCGGGGGGCGCCGGTCCCCAGACCCATGCATGACATGCCCCGGGTCAGGGCTACCTTCCGCATGTTTAGTTGGGTGGAAATATGGATGTTTTTTTTCCGGGGGGAATACGCTTGCACGTGCCCAGGGACACTTCCATAGCCCTGGGCATGAATCCTGGGCTCGAGTGGGTGAAATTTCAAAATATTTTCAAAGCACTTTTTTCACCGTTTGGATGCATTTCCCTGGGCGGCCAGCGGGGGGCGCCGGTCCCCGGACCCATGCATGACATCCCCCGGGTCAGGGCTACCTTCTGCGTGTTTAGTTGGGTGGAAATATGGATGTTTTTTTCCGGGGGGAATACGCTTGCACATGCCCAGGGACACTTCCATAGCCCTGGGCATGAATCCTGGGCTCGAGTGGGTGAAATTTCAAAATATTTTCAAAGTCCTTTTTTCACCGTTTGGATGCATTTCCCCGGGCGGCCAGCGGGGGGCGCCGGTCCCCGGACCCATGCATGACATCCCCCGGGTCAGGGCTACCTTCTGCGTGTTTAGTTGGGTGGAAATATGGATGTTTTTTTTTCCGGGGGGAATACGCTTGCACGTGCCCAGGGACACTTCCATAGCCCTGGGCATGAATCCTGGGCTCGAGTGGGTGAAATTTCAAAATATTTTCAAAGTCCTTTTTTCACCGTTTGGATGCATTTCCCCGGGCGGCCAGCGGGGGGCGCCGGTCCCCGGACCCATGCATGACATCCCCCGGGTCAGGGCTACCTTCCGCGTGTTTAGTTGGGTGGAAATATGGATTTTTTTTTCCGGGGGGAATACGCTTGCACGTGCCCAGGGACACTTCCATAGCCCTGGGCATGAATCCTGGGCTCGAGTGGGTGAAATTTCAAAATATTTTCAAAGTCCTTTTTTCACCGTTTGGATGCATTTCCCCGGGCGGCCAGCGGGGGGCGCCGGTCCCCGGACCCATGCATGACAACCCCCGGGTCAGGGCTACCTTCCGCGTGTGGAGTTGGGTGAAAATATGGATGTTTTTTTCCGGAGGGAATACGCTTGCACGTGCCCAGGGACACTTCCATAGCCCTGGGCATGAATCCTGGGCTCGAGTGGGTGATATTTCAAAATATTTTCAAAGTCCTTTTTTCACCGTTTGGATGCATTTCCCCGGGCGGCCAGCGGGGGGCGCTGGTCCACGGACCCATGCATGACATCGCCCGGGTCAGGGCTACCTTCCGCGTGTTTAGTTGGGTGGAAATATGGATGTTTTTTTTCCGGGGGGAATACGCTTGCACGTGCCCAGGGACACTTCCATAGCCCTGGGCATGAATCCTGGGCTCGAGTGGGTGAAATTTCAAAATATTTTCAAAGTCCTTTTTTCACCGTTTGGATGCATTTCCCCGGGCGGCCAGCGGGGGGGCGCCGGTCCCCGGACCCATGCATGACAACCCCCGGGTCAGGGCTACCTTCCGCGTGTGGAGTTGGGTGAAAATATGGATGTTTTTTTCCGGAGGGAATACGCTTGCACGTGCCCAGGGACACTTCCATAGCCCTGGGCATGAATCCTGGGCTCGAGTGGGTGATATTTCAAAATATTTTCAAAGTCCTTTTTTCACCGTTTGGATGCATTTCCCCGGGCGGCCAGCGGGGGGCGCTGGTCCACGGACCCATGCATGACATCCCCCGGGTCAGGGCTACCTTCCGCGTGTTTAGTTGGGTGGAAATATGGATGTTTTTTTTCCGGGGGGAATACGCTTGCACGTGCCCAGGGACACTTCCATAGCCCTGGGCATGAATCCTGGGCTCGAGTGGGTGAAATTTCTAAATATTTTCAAAGTCCTTTTTTCACCGTTTGGATGCATTTCCCCGGGCGGCCAGCGGGGGGCGCCGGTCCCCGGACCCATGCATGACAACCCCCGGGTCAGGGCTACCTTCCGCGTGTGGAGTTGGGTGAAAATATGGATGTTTTTTTCCGGAGGGAATACGCTTGCACGTGCCCAGGGACACTTCCATAGCCCTGGGCATGAATCCTGGGCTCGAGTGGGTGAAATTTCAAAATATTTTCAAAGTCCTTTTTTCACCGTTTGGATGCATTTCCCCGGGCGGCCAGCGGGGGGCGCCGGTCCACGGACCCATGCATGACATCCCCCGGGTCAGGGCTACCTTCCGCGTGTTTAGTTGGGTGGAAATATGGATGTTTTTTTTTCCGGGGGGAATACGCTTGCACGTGCCCAGGGACACTTCCATAGCCCTGGGCATGAATCCTGGGCTCGAGTGGGTGAAATTTCAAAATATTTTCAAAGTCCTTTTTTCACCGTTTGGATGCATTTCCCCGGGCGGCCAGCGGGGGGCGCCGGTCCCCGGACCCATGCATGACAACCCCCGGGTCAGGGCTACCTTCCGCGTGTGGAGTTGGGTGAAAATATGGATGTTTTTTTCCGGAGGGAATACGCTTGCACGTGCCCAGGGACACTTCCATAGCCCTGGGCATGAATCCTGGGCTCGAGTGGGTGATATTTCAAAATATTTTCAAAGTCCTTTTTTCACCGTTTGGATGCATTTCCCCGGGCGGCCAGCGGGGGGCGCTGGTCCACGGACCCATGCATGACATCCCCCGGGTCAGGGCTACCTTCCGCGTGTTTAGTTGGGTGGAAATATGGATGTTTTTTTTCCGGGGGGAATACGCTTGCACGTGCCCAGGGACACTTCCATAGCCCTGGGCATGAATCCTGGGCTCGAGTGGGTGAAATTTCTAAATATTTTCAAAGTCCTTTTTTCACCGTTTGGATGCATTTCCCCGGGCGGCCAGCGGGGGGCGCCGGTCCCCGGACCCATGCATGACAACCCCCGGGTCAGGGCTACCTTCCGCGTGTGGAGTTGGGTGAAAATATGGATGTTTTTTTCCGGAGGGAATACGCTTGCACGTGCCCAGGGACACTTCCATAGCCCTGGGCATGAATCCTGGGCTCGAGTGGGTGAAATTTCAAAATATTTTCAAAGTCCTTTTTTCACCGTTTGGATGCATTTCCCCGGGCGGCCAGCGGGGGGCGCCGGTCCACGGACCCATGCATGACATCCCCCGGGTCAGGGCTACCTTCCGCGTGTTTAGTTGGGTGGAAATATGGATGTTTTTTTTTCCGGGGGGAATACGCTTGCACGTGCCCAGGGACACTTCCATAGCCCTGGGCATGAATCCTGGGCTCGAGTGGGTGAAATTTCAAAATATTTTCAAAGTCCTTTTTTCACCGTTTGGATGCATTTCCCCGGGCGGCCAGCGGGGGGCGCCGGTCCCCAGACCCATGCATGACATGCCCCGGGTCAGGGCTACCTTCCGCATGTTTAGTTGGGTGGAAATATGGATGTTTTTTTTCCGGGGGGAATACGCTTGCACGTGCCCAGGGACACTTCCATAGCCCTGGGCATGAATCCTGGGCTCGAGTGGGTGAAATTTCAAAATATTTTCAAAGCACTTTTTTCACCGTTTGGATGCATTTCCCTGGGCGGCCAGCGGGGGGCGCCGGTCCCCGGACCCATGCATGACATCCCCCGGGTCAGGGCTACCTTCTGCGTGTTTAGTTGGGTGGAAATATGGATGTTTTTTTCCGGGGGGAATACGCTTGCACGTGCCCAGGGACACTTCCATAGCCCTGGGCATGAATCCTGGGCTCGAGTGGGTGAAATTTCAAAATATTTTCAAAGTCCTTTTTTCACCGTTTGGATGCATTTCCCCGGGCGGCCAGCGGGGGGCGCCAGGCCCCGGACCCATGCATGACATCCCCCGGGTCAGGGCTACCTTCTGCGTGTTTAGTTGGGTGGAAATATGGATGTTTTTTTTTCCGGGGGGAATACGCTTGCACGTGCCCAGGGACACTTCCATAGCCCTGGGCATGAATCCTGGGCTCGAGTGGGTGAAATTTCAAAATATTTTCAAAGTCCTTTTTTCACCGTTTGGATGCATTTCCCCGGGCGGCCAGCGGGGGGCGCCGGTCCCCGGACCCATGCATGACATCCCCCGGGTCAGGGCTACCTTCCGCGTGTTTAGTTGGGTGGAAATATGGATTTTTTTTTCCGGGGGGAATACGCTTGCACGTGCCCAGGGACACTTCCATAGCCCTGGGCATGAATCCTGGGCTCGAGTGGGTGAAATTTCAAAATATTTTCAAAGTCCTTTTTTCACCGTTTGGATGCATTTCCCCGGGCGGCCAGCGGGGGGCGCCGGTCCCCGGACCCATGCATGACAACCCCCGGGTCAGGGCTACCTTCCGCGTGTGGAGTTGGGTGAAAATATGGATGTTTTTTTCCGGAGGGAATACGCTTGCACGTGCCCAGGGACACTTCCATAGCCCTGGGCATGAATCCTGGGCTCGAGTGGGTGATATTTCAAAATATTTTCAAAGTCCTTTTTTCACCGTTTGGATGCATTTCCCCGGGCGGCCAGCGGGGGGCGCTGGTCCACGGACCCATGCATGACATCCCCCGGGTCAGGGCTACCTTCCGCGTGTTTAGTTGGGTGGAAATATGGATGTTTTTTTTCCGGGGGGAATACGCTTGCACGTGCCCAGGGACACTTCCATAGCCCTGGGCATGAATCCTGGGCTCGAGTGGGTGAAATTTCAAAATATTTTCAAAGTCCTTTTTTCACCGTTTGGATGCATTTCCCCGGGCGGCCAGCTGGGGGCGCCGGTCCCTGGACCCATGCATGACAACCCCCGGGTCAGGGCTACCTTCCGCGTGTGGAGTTGGGTGAAAATATGGATGTTTTTTTCCGGAGGGAATACGCTTGCACGTGCCCAGGGACACTTCCATAGCCCTGGGCATGAATCCTGGGCTCGAGTGGGTGATATTTCAAAATATTTTCAAAGTCCTTTTTTCACCGTTTGGATGCATTTCCCCGGGCGGCCAGCGGGGGGCGCCGGTCCACGGACCCATGCATGACATCCCCCGGGTCAGGGCTACCTTCCGCGTGTTTAGTTGGGTGGAAATATGGATGTTTTTTTTTCCGGGGGGAATACGCTTGCACGTGCCCAGGGACACTTCCATAGCCCTGGGCATGAATCCTGGGCTCGAGTGGGTGAAATTTCAAAATATTTTCAAAGTCCTTTTTTCACCGTTTGGATGCATTTCCCCGGGCGGCCAGTGGGGGGCGCCGGTCCCCAGACCCATGCATGACATGCCCCGGGTCAGGGCTACCTTCCGCATGTTTAGTTGGGTGGAAATATGGATGTTTTTTTTCCGGGGGGAATACGCTTGCACGTGCCCAGGGACACTTCCATAGCCCTGGGCATGAATCCTGGGCTCGAGTGGGTGAAATTTCAAAATATTTTCAAAGCACTTTTTTCACCGTTTGGATGCATTTCCCTGGGCGGCCAGCGGGGGGCGCCGGTCCCCGGACCCATGCATGACATCCCCCGGGTCAGGGCTACCTTCTGCGTGTTTAGTTGGGTGGAAATATGGATGTTTTTTTCCGGGGGGAATACGCTTGCACGTGCCCAGGGACACTTCCATAGCCCTGGGCATGAATCCTGGGCTCGAGTGGGTGAAATTTCAAAATATTTTCAAAGTCCTTTTTTCACCGTTTGGATGCATTTCCCCGGGCGGCCAGCGGGGGGCGCTGGTCCACGGACCCATGCATGACATCCCCCGGGTCAGGGCTACCTTCCGCGTGTTTAGTTGGGTGGAAATATGGATGTTTTTTTTTCCGGGGGGAATACGCTTGCACGTGCCCAGGGACACTTCCATAGCCCTGGGCATGAATCCTGGGCTCGAGTGGGTGAAATTTCAAAATATTTTCAAAGTCCTTTTTTCACCGTTTGGATGCATTTCCCCGGGCGGCCAGCGGGGGGCGCCGGTCCCCGGACCCATGCATGACAACCCCCGGGTCAGGGCTACCTTCCGCGTGTGGAGTTGGGTGAAAATATGGATGTTTTTTTCCGGAGGGAATACGCTTGCACGTGCCCAGGGACACTTCCATAGCCCTGGGCATGAATCCTGGGCTCGAGTGGGTGAAATTTCAAAATATTTTCAAAGTCCTTTTTTCACCGTTTGGATGCATTTCCCCGGGCGGCCAGCGGGGGGCGCCGGTCCACGGACCCATGCATGACATCCCCCGGGTCAGGGCTACCTTCCGCGTGTTTAGTTGGGTGGAAATATGGATGTTTTTTTTTTCCGGGGGGAATACGCTTGCACGTGCCCAGGGACACTTCCATAGCCCTGGGCATGAATCCTGGGCTCGAGTGGGTGAAATTTCAAAATATTTTCAAAGTCCTTTTTTCACCGTTTGGATGCATTTCCCCGGGCGGCCAGCGGGGGGCGCCGGTCCCCAGACCCATGCATGACATGCCCCGGGTCAGGGCTACCTTCCGCATGTTTAGTTGGGTGGAAATATGGATGTTTTTTTTCCGGGGGGAATACGCTTGCACGTGCCCAGGGACACTTCCATAGCCCTGGGCATGAATCCTGGGCTCGAGTGGGTGAAATTTCAAAATATTTTCAAAGCACTTTTTTCACCGTTTGGATGCATTTCCCTGGGCGGCCAGCGGGGGGCGCCGGTCCCCGGACCCATGCATGACATCCCCCGGGTCAGGGCTACCTTCTGCGTGTTTAGTTGGGTGGAAATATGGATGTTTTTTTCCGGGGGGAATACGCTTGCACGTGCCCAGGGACACTTCCATAGCCCTGGGCATGAATCCTGGGCTCGAGTGGGTGAAATTTCAAAATATTTTCAAAGTCCTTTTTTCACCGTTTGGATGCATTTCCCCGGGCGGCCAGCGGGGGGCGCCAGGCCCCGGACCCATGCATGACATCCCCCGGGTCAGGGCTACCTTCTGCGTGTTTAGTTGGGTGGAAATATGGATGTTTTTTTTTCCGGGGGGAATACGCTTGCACGTGCCCAGGGACACTTCCATAGCCCTGGGCATGAATCCTGGGCTCGAGTGGGTGAAATTTCAAAATATTTTCAAAGTCCTTTTTTCACCGTTTGGATGCATTTCCCCGGGCGGCCAGCGGGGGGCGCCGGTCCCCGGACCCATGCATGACATCCCCCGGGTCAGGGCTACCTTCCGCGTGTTTAGTTGGGTGGAAATATGGATTTTTTTTTCCGGGGGGAATACGCTTGCACGTGCCCAGGGACACTTCCATAGCCCTGGGCATGAATCCTGGGCTCGAGTGGGTGAAATTTCAAAATATTTTCAAAGTCCTTTTTTCACCGTTTGGATGCATTTCCCCGGGCGGCCAGCGGGGGGCGCCGGTCCCCGGACCCATGCATGACAACCCCCGGGTCAGGGCTACCTTCCGCGTGTGGAGTTGGGTGAAAATATGGATGTTTTTTTCCGGAGGGAATACGCTTGCACGTGCCCAGGGACACTTCCATAGCCCTGGGCATGAATCCTGGGCTCGAGTGGGTGATATTTCAAAATATTTTCAAAGTCCTTTTTTCACCGTTTGGATGCATTTCCCCGGGCGGCCAGCGGGGGGCGCTGGTCCACGGACCCATGCATGACATCCCCCGGGTCAGGGCTACCTTCCGCGTGTTTAGTTGGGTGGAAATATGGATGTTTTTTTTCCGGGGGGAATACGCTTGCACGTGCCCAGGGACACTTCCATAGCCCTGGGCATGAATCCTGGGCTCGAGTGGGTGAAATTTCAAAATATTTTCAAAGTCCTTTTTTCACCGTTTGGATGCATTTCCCCGGGCGGCCAGCGGGGGGCGCCGGTCCCCGGACCCATGCATGACAACCCCCGGGTCAGGGCTACCTTCCGCGTGTGGAGTTGGGTGAAAATATGGATGTTTTTTTTCCGGAGGGAATACGCTTGCACGTGCCCAGGGACACTTCCATAGCCCTGGGCATGAATCCTGGGCTCGAGTGGGTGATATTTCAAAATATTTTCAAAGTCCTTTTTTCACCGTTTGGATGCATTTCCCCGGGCGGCCAGCGGGGGGCGCCGGTCCACGGACCCATGCATGACATCCCCCGGGTCAGGGCTACCTTCCGCGTGTTTAGTTGGGTGGAAATATGGATGTTTTTTTTTCCGGGGGGAATACGCTTGCACGTGCCCAGGGACACTTCCATAGCCCTGGGCATGAATCCTGGGCTCGAGTGGGTGAAATTTCAAAATATTTTCAAAGTCCTTTTTTCACCGTTTGGATGCATTTCCCCGGGCGGCCAGTGGGGGGCGCCGGTCCCCAGACCCATGCATGACATGCCCCGGGTCAGGGCTACCTTCCGCATGTTTAGTTGGGTGGAAATATGGATGTTTTTTTTCCGGGGGGAATACGCTTGCACGTGCCCAGGGACACTTCCATAGCCCTGGGCATGAATCCTGGGCTCGAGTGGGTGAAATTTCAAAATATTTTCAAAGCACTTTTTTCACCGTTTGGATGCATTTCCCTGGGCGGCCAGCGGGGGGCGCCGGTCCCCGGACCCATGCATGACATCCCCCGGGTCAGGGCTACCTTCTGCGTGTTTAGTTGGGTGGAAATATGGATGTTTTTTTCCGGGGGGAATACGCTTGCACGTGCCCAGGGACACTTCCATAGCCCTGGGCATGAATCCTGGGCTCGAGTGGGTGAAATTTCAAAATATTTTCAAAGTCCTTTTTTCACCGTTTGGATGCATTTCCCCGGGCGGCCAGCGGGGGGCGCTGGTCCACGGACCCATGCATGACATCCCCCGGGTCAGGGCTACCTTCCGCGTGTTTAGTTGGGTGGAAATATGGATGTTTTTTTTTCCGGGGGGAATACGCTTGCACGTGCCCAGGGACACTTCCATAGCCCTGGGCATGAATCCTGGGCTCGAGTGGGTGAAATTTCAAAATATTTTCAAAGTCCTTTTTTCACCGTTTGGATGCATTTCCCCGGGCGGCCAGCGGGGGGCGCCGGTCCCCGGACCCATGCATGACAACCCCCGGGTCAGGGCTACCTTCCGCGTGTGGAGTTGGGTGAAAATATGGATGTTTTTTTCCGGAGGGAATACGCTTGCACGTGCCCAGGGACACTTCCATAGCCCTGGGCATGAATCCTGGGCTCGAGTGGGTGAAATTTCAAAATATTTTCAAAGTCCTTTTTTCACCGTTTGGATGCATTTCCCCGGGCGGCCAGCGGGGGGCGCCGGTCCACGGACCCATGCATGACATCCCCCGGGTCAGGGCTACCTTCCGCGTGTTTAGTTGGGTGGAAATATGGATGTTTTTTTTTTCCGGGGGGAATACGCTTGCACGTGCCCAGGGACACTTCCATAGCCCTGGGCATGAATCCTGGGCTCGAGTGGGTGAAATTTCAAAATATTTTCAAAGTCCTTTTTTCACCGTTTGGATGCATTTCCCCGGGCGGCCAGCGGGGGGCGCCGGTCCCCAGACCCATGCATGACATGCCCCGGGTCAGGGCTACCTTCCGCATGTTTAGTTGGGTGGAAATATGGATGTTTTTTTTCCGGGGGGAATACGCTTGCACGTGCCCAGGGACACTTCCATAGCCCTGGGCATGAATCCTGGGCTCGAGTGGGTGAAATTTCAAAATATTTTCAAAGCACTTTTTTCACCGTTTGGATGCATTTCCCTGGGCGGCCAGCGGGGGGCGCCGGTCCCCGGACCCATGCATGACATCCCCCGGGTCAGGGCTACCTTCTGCGTGTTTAGTTGGGTGGAAATATGGATGTTTTTTTCCGGGGGGAATACGCTTGCACGTGCCCAGGGACACTTCCATAGCCCTGGGCATGAATCCTGGGCTCGAGTGGGTGAAATTTCAAAATATTTTCAAAGTCCTTTTTTCACCGTTTGGATGCATTTCCCCGGGCGGCCAGCGGGGGGCGCCAGGCCCCGGACCCATGCATGACATCCCCCGGGTCAGGGCTACCTTCTGCGTGTTTAGTTGGGTGGAAATATGGATGTTTTTTTTTCCGGGGGGAATACGCTTGCACGTGCCCAGGGACACTTCCATAGCCCTGGGCATGAATCCTGGGCTCGAGTGGGTGAAATTTCAAAATATTTTCAAAGTCCTTTTTTCACCGTTTGGATGCATTTCCCCGGGCGGCCAGCGGGGGGCGCCGGTCCCCGGACCCATGCATGACATCCCCCGGGTCAGGGCTACCTTCCGCGTGTTTAGTTGGGTGGAAATATGGATTTTTTTTTCCGGGGGGAATACGCTTGCACGTGCCCAGGGACACTTCCATAGCCCTGGGCATGAATCCTGGGCTCGAGTGGGTGAAATTTCAAAATATTTTCAAAGTCCTTTTTTCACCGTTTGGATGCATTTCCCCGGGCGGCCAGCGGGGGGCGCCGGTCCCCGGACCCATGCATGACAACCCCCGGGTCAGGGCTACCTTCCGCGTGTGGAGTTGGGTGAAAATATGGATGTTTTTTTCCGGAGGGAATACGCTTGCACGTGCCCAGGGACACTTCCATAGCCCTGGGCATGAATCCTGGGCTCGAGTGGGTGATATTTCAAAATATTTTCAAAGTCCTTTTTTCACCGTTTGGATGCATTTCCCCGGGCGGCCAGCGGGGGGCGCTGGTCCACGGACCCATGCATGACATCCCCCGGGTCAGGGCTACCTTCCGCGTGTTTAGTTGGGTGGAAATATGGATGTTTTTTTTCCGGGGGGAATACGCTTGCACGTGCCCAGGGACACTTCCATAGCCCTGGGCATGAATCCTGGGCTCGAGTGGGTGAAATTTCAAAATATTTTCAAAGTCCTTTTTTCACCGTTTGGATGCATTTCCCCGGGCGGCCAGCGGGGGGCGCCGGTCCCCGGACCCATGCATGACAACCCCCGGGTCAGGGCTACCTTCCGCGTGTGGAGTTGGGTGAAAATATGGATGTTTTTTTTCCGGAGGGAATACGCTTGCACGTGCCCAGGGACACTTCCATAGCCCTGGGCATGAATCCTGGGCTCGAGTGGGTGATATTTCAAAATATTTTCAAAGTCCTTTTTTCACCGTTTGGATGCATTTCCCCGGGCGGCCAGCGGGGGGCGCCGGTCCACGGACCCATGCATGACATCCCCCGGGTCAGGGCTACCTTCCGCGTGTTTAGTTGGGTGGAAATATGGATGTTTTTTTTTCCGGGGGGAATACGCTTGCACGTGCCCAGGGACACTTCCATAGCCCTGGGCATGAATCCTGGGCTCGAGTGGGTGAAATTTCAAAATATTTTCAAAGTCCTTTTTTCACCGTTTGGATGCATTTCCCCGGGCGGCCAGCGGGGGGCGCCGGTCCCCAGACCCATGCATGACATGCCCCGGGTCAGGGCTACCTTCCGCATGTTTAGTTGGGTGGAAATATGGATGTTTTTTTTCCGGGGGGAATACGCTTGCACGTGCCCAGGGACACTTCCATAGCCCTGGGCATGAATCCTGGGCTCGAGTGGGTGAAATTTCAAAATATTTTCAAAGCACTTTTTTCACCGTTTGGATGCATTTCCCTGGGCGGCCAGCGGGGGGCGCCGGTCCCCGGACCCATGCATGACATCCCCCGGGTCAGGGCTACCTTCTGCGTGTTTAGTTGGGTGGAAATATGGATGTTTTTTTTCCGGGGGGAATACGCTTGCACGTGCCCAGGGACACTTCCATAGCCCTGGGCATGAATCCTGGGCTCGAGTGGGTGATATTTCAAAATATTTTCAAAGTCCTTTTTTCACCGTTTGGATGCATTTCCCCGGGCGGCCAGCGGGGGGCGCCGATCCCCGGACCCATGCATGACATCCCCCGGGTCAGGGCTACCTTCTGCGTGTTTAGTTGGGTGGAAATATGGATGTTTTTTTCCGGGGGGAATACGCTTGCACGTGCCCAGGGACACTTCCATAGCCCTGGGCATGAATCCTGGGCTCGAGTGGGTGAAATTTCAAAATATTTTCAAAGTCCTTTTTTCACCGTTTGGATGCATTTCCCCGGGCGGCCAGCGGGGGGCGCCGGTCCCCGGACCCATGCATGACATGCCCCGGGTCAGGGCTACCTTCCGCATGTTTAGTTGGGTGGAAATATGGATGTTTTTTTTCCAGGGGGAAATACGCTTGCACGTGCCCAGGGACACTTCCATAGCCCTGGGCATGAATCCTGGGCTCGAGTGGGTGAAATTTCAAAATATTTTCAAAGTCCTTTTTTCACCGTTTGGATGCATTTCCCCGGGCGGCCAGCGGGGGGCGCCGATCCCCGGACCCATGCATGACATCCCCCGGGTCAGGGCTACCTTCCGCATGTTTAGTTGGGTGGAAATATGGATGTTTTTTTTCCAGGGGGAAATACGCTTGCACGTGCCCAGGGACACTTCCATAGCCCTGGGCATGAATCCTGGGCTCGAGTGGGTGAAATTTCAAAATATTTTCAAAGTCCTTTTTTCACCGTTTGGATGCATTTCCCTGGGCGGCCAGCGGGGGGCGCCGGTCCCCGGACCCATGCATGACATGCCCCGGGTCAGGGCTACCTTCCGCATGTTTAGTTGGGTGGAAATATGGATGTTTTTTTTCCGGGGGGAATACGCTTGCACGTGCCCAGGGACACTTCCATAGCCCTGGGCATGAATCCTGGGCTCGAGTGGGTGAAATTTCAAAATATTTTCAAAGCACTTTTTTCACCATTTGGATGCATTTCCCTGGGCGGCCAGCGGGGGGCGCCGGTCCCCGGACCCATGCATGACATCCCCCGGGTCAGGGCTACCTTCTGCGTGTGGAGTTGGGTGGAAATATGGATGTTTTTTTTCCGGGGTGAATACGCTTGCACGTGCCCAGGGACACTTCCATAGCCCTGGGCATGAATCCTGGGCTCGAGTGGGTGAAATTTCAAAATATTTTCAAAGCACTTTTTTCACCGTTTGGATGCATTTCCCTGGGCGGCCAGCGGGGGGCGCCGGTCCCCGGACCCATGCATGACATCCCCCGGGTCAGGGCTACCTTCTGCGTGTTTAGTTGGGTGGAAATATGGATGTTTTTTTCCGGGGGGAATACGCTTGCACGTGCCCAGGGACACTTCCATAGCCCTGGGCATGAATCCTGGGCTCGAGTGGGTGAAATTTCAAAATATTTTCAAAGTCCTTTTTTCACCGTTTGGATGCATTTCCCCGGGCGGCCAGCGGGGGGCGCCGATCCCCGGACCCATGCATGACATCCCCCGGGTCAGGGCTACCTTCCGCATGTTTAGTTGGGTGGAAATATGGATGTTTTTTTTTCCAGGGGGAAATACGCTTGCACGTGCCCAGGGACACTTCCATAGCCCTGGGCATGAATCCTGGGCTCGAGTGGGTGAAATTTCAAAATATTTTCAAAGTCCTTTTTTCACCGTTTGGATGCATTTCCCCGGGCGGCCAGCGGGGGGCGCCGGTCCCCGGACCCATGCATGACATGCCCCGGGTCAGGGCTACCTTCTGCGTGTTTAGTTGGGTGGAAATATGGATGTTTTTTTTCCGGGGGGAATACATTTGCACGTGCCCAGGGACACTTCCATAGCCCTGGGCATGAATCCTGGGCTCGAGTGGGTGAAATTTCAAAATATTTTCAAAGCACTTTTTTCACCGTTTGGATGCATTTCCCTGGGCGGCCAGCGGGGGGCGCCGGTCCCCGGACCCATGCATGACATCCCCCGGGTCAGGGCTACCTTCTGCGTGTTTAGTTGGGTGGAAATATGGATGTTTTTTTTCCGGGGGGAATACGCTTGCACGTGCCCAGGGACACTTCCATAGCCCTGGGCATGAATCCTGGGCTCGAGTGGGTGAAATTTCAAAATATTTTCAGTCCTTTTTTCACCGTTTGGATGCATTTCCCCGGGCGGCCAGCGGGGGGCGCCGGTCCCCGGACCCATGCATGACATGCCCCGGGTCAGGGCTACCTTCCGCATGTTTAGTTGGGTGGAAATATGGATGTTTTTTTTCCAGGGGGAAATACGCTTGCACGTGCCCAGGGACACTTCCATAGCCCTGGGCATGAATCCTGGGCTCGAGTGGGTGAAATTTCAAAATATTTTCAAAGTCCTTTTTTCACCGTTTGGATGCATTTCCCCGGGCGGCCAGCGGGGGGCGCCGGTCCCCGGACCCATGCATGACATCCCCCGGGTCAGGGCTACCTTCCGCGTGTTTAGTTGGGTGGAAATATGGATTTTTTTTTCCGGAGGGAATACGCTTGCACGTGCCCAGGGACACTTCCATAGCCCTGGGCATGAATCCTGGGCTCGAGTGGGTGAAATTTCAAAATATTTTCAAAGTCCTTTTTTCACCGTTTGGATGCATTTCCCCGGGCGGCCAGCGGGGGGCGCCGGTCCCCGGACCCATGCATGACAACCCCCGGGTCAGGGCTACCTTCCGCGTGTGGAGTTGGGTGAAAATATGGATGTTTTTTTCCGGAGGGAATACGCTTGCACGTGCCCAGGGACACTTCCATAGCCCTGGGCATGAATCCTGGGCTCGAGTGGGTGATATTTCAAAATATTTTCAAAGTCCTTTTTTCACCGTTTGGATGCATTTCCCCGGGCGGCCAGCGGGGGGCGCTGGTCCACGGACCCATGCATGACATCCCCCGGGTCAGGGCTACCTTCCGCGTGTTTAGTTGGGTGGAAATATGGATGTTTTTTTTCCGGGGGAATACGCTTGCACGTGCCCAGGGACACTTCCATAGCCCTGGGCATGAATCCTGGGCTCGAGTGGGTGAAATTTCAAAATATTTTCAAAGTCCTTTTTTCACCGTTTGGATGCATTTCCCCGGGCGGCCAGCGGGGGGCGCCGGTCCACGGACCCATGCATGACATCCCCCGGGTCAGGGCTACCTTCCGCGTGTTTAGTTGGGTGGAAATATGGATGTTTTTTTTTTCCGGGGGGAATACGCTTGCACGTGCCCAGGGACACTTCCATAGCCCTGGGCATGAATCCTGGGCTCGAGTGGGTGAAATTTCAAAATATTTTCAAAGTCCTTTTTTCACCGTTTGGATGCATTTCCCCGGGCGGCCAGCGGGGGGCGCCGGTCCCCAGACCCATGCATGACATGCCCCGGGTCAGGGCTACCTTCCGCATGTTTAGTTGGGTGGAAATATGGATGTTTTTTTTCCGGGGGGAATACGCTTGCACGTGCCCAGGGACACTTCCATAGCCCTGGGCATGAATCCTGGGCTCGAGTGGGTGAAATTTCAAAATATTTTCAAAGCACTTTTTTCACCGTTTGGATGCATTTCCCTGGGCGGCCAGCGGGGGGCGCCGGTCCCCGGACCCATGCATGACATCCCCCGGGTCAGGGCTACCTTCTGCGTGTTTAGTTGGGTGGAAATATGGATGTTTTTTTCCGGGGGGAATACGCTTGCACGTGCCCAGGGACACTTCCATAGCCCTGGGCATGAATCCTGGGCTCGAGTGGGTGATATTTCAAAATATTTTCAAAGTCCTTTTTTCACCGTTTGGATGCATTTCCCCGGGCGGCCAGCGGGGGGCGCCGATCCCCGGACCCATGCATGACATCCCCCGGGTCAGGGCTACCTTCTGCGTGTTTAGTTGGGTGGAAATATGGATGTTTTTTTCCGGGGGGAATACGCTTGCACGTGCCCAGGGACACTTCCATAGCCCTGGGCATGAATCCTGGGCTCGAGTGGGTGAAATTTCAAAATATTTTCAAAGTCCTTTTTTCACCGTTTGGATGCATTTCCCCGGGCGGCCAGCGGGGGGCGCCGGTCCCCGGACCCATGCATGACATGCCCCGGGTCAGGGCTACCTTCCGCATGTTTAGTTGGGTGGAAATATGGATGTTTTTTTTCCAGGGGGAAATACGCTTGCACGTGCCCAGGGACACTTCCATAGCCCTGGGCATGAATCCTGGGCTCGAGTGGGTGAAATTTCAAAATATTTTCAAAGTCCTTTTTTCACCGTTTGGATGCATTTCCCCGGGCGGCCAGCGGGGGGCGCCGATCCCCGGACCCATGCATGACATCCCCCGGGTCAGGGCTACCTTCCGCATGTTTAGTTGGGTGGAAATATGGATGTTTTTTTTCCAGGGGGAAATACGCTTGCACGTGCCCAGGGACACTTCCATAGCCCTGGGCATGAATCCTGGGCTCGAGTGGGTGAAATTTCAAAATATTTTCAAAGTCCTTTTTTCACCGTTTGGATGCATTTCCCTGGGCGGCCAGCGGGGGGCGCCGGTCCCCGGACCCATGCATGACATGCCCCGGGTCAGGGCTACCTTCCGCATGTTTAGTTGGGTGGAAATATGGATGTTTTTTTTCCGGGGGGAATACGCTTGCACGTGCCCAGGGACACTTCCATAGCCCTGGGCATGAATCCTGGGCTCGAGTGGGTGAAATTTCAAAATATTTTCAAAGCACTTTTTTCACCATTTGGATGCATTTCCCTGGGCGGCCAGCGGGGGGCGCCGGTCCCCGGACCCATGCATGACATCCCCCGGGTCAGGGCTACCTTCTGCGTGTGGAGTTGGGTGGAAATATGGATGTTTTTTTTCCGGGGTGAATACGCTTGCACGTGCCCAGGGACACTTCCATAGCCCTGGGCATGAATCCTGGGCTCGAGTGGGTGAAATTTCAAAATATTTTCAAAGCACTTTTTTCACCGTTTGGATGCATTTCCCTGGGCGGCCAGCGGGGGGCGCCGGTCCCCGGACCCATGCATGACATCCCCCGGGTCAGGGCTACCTTCTGCGTGTTTAGTTGGGTGGAAATATGGATGTTTTTTTCCGGGGGGAATACGCTTGCACGTGCCCAGGGACACTTCCATAGCCCTGGGCATGAATCCTGGGCTCGAGTGGGTGAAATTTCAAAATATTTTCAAAGTCCTTTTTTCACCGTTTGGATGCATTTCCCCGGGCGGCCAGCGGGGGGCGCCGATCCCCGGACCCATGCATGACATCCCCCGGGTCAGGGCTACCTTCCGCATGTTTAGTTGGGTGGAAATATGGATGTTTTTTTTTCCAGGGGGAAATACGCTTGCACGTGCCCAGGGACACTTCCATAGCCCTGGGCATGAATCCTGGGCTCGAGTGGGTGAAATTTCAAAATATTTTCAAAGTCCTTTTTTCACCGTTTGGATGCATTTCCCCGGGCGGCCAGCGGGGGGCGCCGGTCCCCGGACCCATGCATGACATGCCCCGGGTCAGGGCTACCTTCTGCGTGTTTAGTTGGGTGGAAATATGGATGTTTTTTTTCCGGGGGGAATACATTTGCACGTGCCCAGGGACACTTCCATAGCCCTGGGCATGAATCCTGGGCTCGAGTGGGTGAAATTTCAAAATATTTTCAAAGCACTTTTTTCACCGTTTGGATGCATTTCCCTGGGTGGCCAGCGGGGGGCGCCGGTCCCCGGACCCATGCATGACATCCCCCGGGTCAGGGCTACCTTCTGCGTGTTTAGTTGGGTGGAAATATGGATGTTTTTTTTCCGGGGGGAATACGCTTGCACGTGCCCAGGGACACTTCCATAGCCCTGGGCATGAATCCTGGGCTCGAGTGGGTGAAATTTCAAAATATTTTCAAAGTCCTTTTTTCACCGTTTGGATGCATTTCCCCGGGCGGCCAGCGGGGGGCGCCGGTCCCCGGACCCATGCATGACATGCCCCGGGTCAGGGCTACCTTCCGCATGTTTAGTTGGGTGGAAATATGGATGTTTTTTTTCCAGGGGGAAATACGCTTGCACGTGCCCAGGGACACTTCCATAGCCCTGGGCATGAATCCTGGGCTCGAGTGGGTGAAATTTCAAAATATTTTCAAAGTCCTTTTTTCACCGTTTGGATGCATTTCCCCGGGCGGCCAGCGGGGGGCGCCGATCCCCGGACCCATGCATGACATCCCCCGGGTCAGGGCTACCTTCCGCATGTTTAGTTGGGTGGAAATATGGATGTTTTTTTTTCCAGGGGGAAATACGCTTGCACGTGCCCAGGGACACTTCCATAGCCCTGGGCATGAATCCTGGGCTCGAGTGGGTGAAATTTCAAAATATTTTCAAAGCACCTTTTTCACCGTTTGGATGCATTTTCCTGGGCGGCCAGCGGGGGGCGCCGGTCCCCGGACCCATGCATGACATCCCCCGGGTCAGGGCTACCTTCTGCGTGTTTAGTTGGGTGGAAATATGGATGTTTTTTTCCGGGGGGAATACGCTTGCACGTGCCCAGGGACACTTCCATAGCCCTGGGCATGAATCCTGGGCTCGAGTGGGTGAAATTTCAAAATATTTTCAAAGTCCTTTTTTCACCGTTTGGATGCATTTCCCCGGGCGGCCAGCGGGGGGCGCCGGTCCCCAGACCCATGCATGACATGCCCTGGGTCAGGGCTACCTTCCGCATGTTTAGTTGGGTGGAAATATGGATGTTTTTTTCCGGGGGGAATACGCTTGCACGTGCCCAGGGACACTTCCATAGCCCTGGGCATGAATCCTGGGCTCGAGTGGGTGAAATTTCAAAATATTTTCAAAGCACCTTTTTCACCGTTTGGATGCATTTCCCTGGGCGGCCAGCGGGGGGCGCCGGTCCCCGGACCCATGCATGACATCCCCCGGGTCAGGGCTACCTTCTGCGTGTTTAGTTGGGTGGAAATATGGATGTTTTTTTCCGGGGGGAATACGCTTGCACGTGCCCAGGGACACTTCCATAGCCCTGGGCATGAATCCTGGGCTCGAGTGGGTGAAATTTCAAAATATTTTCAAAGTCCTTTTTTCACCGTTTGGATGCATTTCCCCGGGCGGCCAGCGGGGGGCGCCGGTCCCCGGACCCATGCATGACATGCCCCGGGTCAGGGCTACCTTCTGCGTGTTTAGTTGGGTGGAAATATGGATGTTTTTTTCCGGGGGGAATACATTTGCACGTGCCCAGGGACACTTCCATAGCCCTGGGCATGAATCCTGGGCTCGAGTGGGTGAAATTTCAAAATATTTTCAAAGCACTTTTTTCACCGTTTGGATGCATTTCCCTGGGCGGCCAGCGGGGGGCGCCGGTCCCCGGACCCATGCATGACATCCCCCGGGTCAGGGCTACCTTCTGCGTGTTTAGTTGGGTGGAAATATGGATGTTTTTTTTCCGGGGGGAATACGCTTGCACGTGCCCAGGGACACTTCCATAGCCCTGGGCATGAATCCTGGGCTCGAGTGGGTGAAATTTCAAAATATTTTCAAAGTCCTTTTTTCACCGTTTGGATGCATTTCCCCGGGCGGCCAGCGGGGGGCGCCGGTCCCCGGACCCATGCATGACATGCCCCGGGTCAGGGCTACCTTCCGCATGTTTAGTTGGGTGGAAATATGGATGTTTTTTTTCCAGGGGGAAATACGCTTGCACGTGCCCAGGGACACTTCCATAGCCCTGGGCATGAATCCTGGGCTCGAGTGGGTGAAATTTCAAAATATTTTCAAAGCACCTTTTTCACCGTTTGGATGCATTTTCCTGGGCGGCCAGCGGGGGGCGCCGGTCCCCGGACCCATGCATGACATCCCCCGGGTCAGGGCTACCTTCTGCGTGTTTAGTTGGGTGGAAATATGGATGTTTTTTTCCGGGGGGAATACGCTTGCACGTGCCCAGGGACACTTCCATAGCCCTGGGCATGAATCCTGGGCTCGAGTGGGTGAAATTTCAAAATATTTTCAAAGTCCTTTTTTCACCGTTTGGATGCATTTCCCCGGGCGGCCAGCGGGGGGCGCCGGTCCCCAGACCCATGCATGACATGCCCTGGGTCAGGGCTACCTTCCGCATGTTTAGTTGGGTGGAAATATGGATGTTTTTTTCCGGGGGGAATACGCTTGCACGTGCCCAGGGACACTTCCATAGCCCTGGGCATGAATCCTGGGCTCGAGTGGGTGAAATTTCAAAATATTTTCAAAGCACCTTTTTCACCGTTTGGATGCATTTCCCTGGGTGGCCAGCGGGGGGCGCCGGTCCCCGGACCCATGCATGACATCCCCCGGGTCAGGGCTACCTTCTGCGTGTTTAGTTGGGTGGAAATATGGATGTTTTTTTCCGGGGGGAATACGCTTGCACGTGCCCAGGGACACTTCCATAGCCCTGGGCATGAATCCTGGGCTCGAGTGGGTGAAATTTCAAAATATTTTCAAAGTCCTTTTTTTACCGTTTGGATGCATTTCCCCGGGCGGCCAGCGGGGGGCGCCGGTCCCCGGACCCATGCATGACATGCCCCGGGTCAGGGCTACCTTCTGCGTGTTTAGTTGGGTGGAAATATGGATGTTTTTTTCCGGGGGGAATACATTTGCACGTGCCCAGGGACACTTCCATAGCCCTGGGCATGAATCCTGGGCTCGAGTGGGTGAAATTTCAAAATATTTTCAAAGCACTTTTTTCACCGTTTGGATGCATTTCCCTGGGCGGCCAGCGGGGGGCGCCGGTCCCCGGACCCATGCATGACATCCCCCGGGTCAGGGCTACCTTCTGCGTGTTTAGTTGGGTGGAAATATGGATGTTTTTTTTTCCGGGGGGAATACGCTTGCACGTGCCCAGGGACACTTCCATAGCCCTGGGCATGAATCCTGGGCTCGAGTGGGTGAAATTTCAAAATATTTTCAAAGTCCTTTTTTCACCGTTTGGATGCATTTCCCCGGGCGGCCAGCGGGGGGCGCCGGTCCCCGGACCCATGCATGACATGCCCCGGGTCAGGGCTACCTTCCGCATGTTTAGTTGGGTGGAAATATGGATGTTTTTTTTCCAGGGGGAAATACGCTTGCACGTGCCCAGGGACACTTCCATAGCCCTGGGCATGAATCCTGGGCTCGAGTGGGTGAAATTTCAAAATATTTTCAAAGTCCTTTTTTCACCGTTTGGATGCATTTCCCCGGGCGGCCAGCGGGGGGCGCCGATCCCCGGACCCATGCATGACATCCCCCGGGTCAGGGCTACCTTCCGCATGTTTAGTTGGGTGGAAATATGGATGTTTTTTTTTCCAGGGGGAAATACGCTTGCACGTGCCCAGGGACACTTCCATAGCCCTGGGCATGAATCCTGGGCTCGAGTGGGTGAAATTTCAAAATATTTTCAAAGCACCTTTTTCACCGTTTGGATGCATTTTCCTGGGCGGCCAGCGGGGGGCGCCGGTCCCCGGACCCATGCATGACATCCCCCGGGTCAGGGCTACCTTCTGCGTGTTTAGTTGGGTGGAAATATGGATGTTTTTTTCCGGGGGGAATACGCTTGCACGTGCCCAGGGACACTTCCATAGCCCTGGGCATGAATCCTGGGCTCGAGTGGGTGAAATTTCAAAATATTTTCAAAGCACCTTTTTCACCGTTTGGATGCATTTCCCTGGGCGGCCAGCGGGGGGCGCCGGTCCCCGGACCCATGCATGACATCCCCCGGGTCAGGGCTACCTTCTGCGTGTTTAGTTGGGTGGAAATATGGATGTTTTTTTCCGGGGGGAATACGCTTGCACGTGCCCAGGGACACTTCCATAGCCCTGGGCATGAATCCTGGGCTCGAGTGGGTGAAATTTCAAAATATTTTCAAAGTCCTTTTTTCACCGTTTGGATGCATTTCCCCGGGCGGCCAGCGGGGGGCGCCGGTCCCCGGACCCATGCATGACATGCCCCGGGTCAGGGCTACCTTCTGCGTGTTTAGTTGGGTGGAAATATGGATGTTTTTTTCCGGGGGGAATACATTTGCACGTGCCCAGGGACACTTCCATAGCCCTGGGCATGAATCCTGGGCTCGAGTGGGTGAAATTTCAAAATATTTTCAAAGCACTTTTTTCACCGTTTGGATGCATTTCCCTGGGCGGCCAGCGGGGGGCGCCGGTCCCCGGACCCATGCATGACATCCCCCGGGTCAGGGCTACCTTCTGCGTGTTTAGTTGGGTGGAAATATGGATGTTTTTTTTCCGGGGGGAATACGCTTGCACGTGCCCAGGGACACTTCCATAGCCCTGGGCATGAATCCTGGGCTCGAGTGGGTGAAATTTCAAAATATTTTCAAAGTCCTTTTTTCACCGTTTGGATGCATTTCCCCGGGCGGCCAGCGGGGGGCGCCGGTCCCCGGACCCATGCATGACATGCCCCGGGTCAGGGCTACCTTCCGCATGTTTAGTTGGGTGGAAATATGGATGTTTTTTTTCCAGGGGGAAATACGCTTGCACGTGCCCAGGGACACTTCCATAGCCCTGGGCATGAATCCTGGGCTCGAGTGGGTGAAATTTCAAAATATTTTCAAAGTCCTTTTTTCACCGTTTGGATGCATTTCCCCGGGCGGCCAGCGGGGGGCGCCGATCCCCGGACCCATGCATGACATCCCCCGGGTCAGGGCTACCTTCCGCATGTTTAGTTGGGTGGAAATATGGATGTTTTTTTTTCCAGGGGGAAATACGCTTGCACGTGCCCAGGGACACTTCCATAGCCCTGGGCATGAATCCTGGGCTCGAGTGGGTGAAATTTCAAAATATTTTCAAAGCACCTTTTTCACCGTTTGGATGCATTTTCCTGGGCGGCCAGCGGGGGGCGCCGGTCCCCGGACCCATGCATGACATCCCCCGGGTCAGGGCTACCTTCTGCGTGTTTAGTTGGGTGGAAATATGGATGTTTTTTTCCGGGGGGAATACGCTTGCACGTGCCCAGGGACACTTCCATAGCCCTGGGCATGAATCCTGGGCTCGAGTGGGTGAAATTTCAAAATATTTTCAAAGTCCTTTTTTCACCGTTTGGATGCATTTCCCCGGGCGGCCAGCGGGGGGCGCCGGTCCCCAGACCCATGCATGACATGCCCTGGGTCAGGGCTACCTTCCGCATGTTTAGTTGGGTGGAAATATGGATGTTTTTTTCCGGGGGGAATACGCTTGCACGTGCCCAGGGACACTTCCATAGCCCTGGGCATGAATCCTGGGCTCGAGTGGGTGAAATTTCAAAATATTTTCAAAGCACCTTTTTCACCGTTTGGATGCATTTCCCTGGGTGGCCAGCGGGGGGCGCCGGTCCCCGGACCCATGCATGACATCCCCCGGGTCAGGGCTACCTTCTGCGTGTTTAGTTGGGTGGAAATATGGATGTTTTTTTCCGGGGGGAATACGCTTGCACGTGCCCAGGGACACTTCCATAGCCCTGGGCATGAATCCTGGGCTCGAGTGGGTGAAATTTCAAAATATTTTCAAAGTCCTTTTTTCACCGTTTGGATGCATTTCCCCGGGCGGCCAGCGGGGGGCGCCGATCCCCGGACCCATGCATGACATCCCCCGGGTCAGGGCTACCTTCCGCATGTTTAGTTGGGTGGAAATATGGATGTTTTTTTTTCCAGGGGGAAATACGCTTGCACGTGCCCAGGGACACTTCCATAGCCCTGGGCATGAATCCTGGGCTCGAGTGGGTGAAATTTCAAAATATTTTCAAAGCACCTTTTTCACCGTTTGGATGCATTTTCCTGGGCGGCCAGCGGGGGGCGCCGGTCCCCGGACCCATGCATGACATCCCCCGGGTCAGGGCTACCTTCTGCGTGTTTAGTTGGGTGGAAATATGGATGTTTTTTTCCGGGGGGAATACGCTTGCACGTGCCCAGGGACACTTCCATAGCCCTGGGCATGAATCCTGGGCTCGAGTGGGTGAAATTTCAAAATATTTTCAAAGCACCTTTTTCACCGTTTGGATGCATTTCCCTGGGCGGCCAGCGGGGGGCGCCGGTCCCCGGACCCATGCATGACATCCCCCGGGTCAGGGCTACCTTCTGCGTGTTTAGTTGGGTGGAAATATGGATGTTTTTTTCCGGGGGGAATACGCTTGCACGTGCCCAGGGACACTTCCATAGCCCTGGGCATGAATCCTGGGCTCGAGTGGGTGAAATTTCAAAATATTTTCAAAGTCCTTTTTTCACCGTTTGGATGCATTTCCCCGGGCGGCCAGCGGGGGGCGCCGGTCCCCGGACCCATGCATGACATGCCCCGGGTCAGGGCTACCTTCTGCGTGTTTAGTTGGGTGGAAATATGGATGTTTTTTTCCGGGGGGAATACATTTGCACGTGCCCAGGGACACTTCCATAGCCCTGGGCATGAATCCTGGGCTCGAGTGGGTGAAATTTCAAAATATTTTCAAAGCACTTTTTTCACCGTTTGGATGCATTTCCCTGGGCGGCCAGCGGGGGGCGCCGGTCCCCGGACCCATGCATGACATCCCCCGGGTCAGGGCTACCTTCTGCGTGTTTAGTTGGGTGGAAATATGGATGTTTTTTTTCCGGGGGGAATACGCTTGCACGTGCCCAGGGACACTTCCATAGCCCTGGGCATGAATCCTGGGCTCGAGTGGGTGAAATTTCAAAATATTTTCAAAGTCCTTTTTTCACCGTTTGGATGCATTTCCCCGGGCGGCCAGCGGGGGGCGCCGGTCCCCGGACCCATGCATGACATGCCCCGGGTCAGGGCTACCTTCCGCATGTTTAGTTGGGTGGAAATATGGATGTTTTTTTTCCAGGGGGAAATACGCTTGCACGTGCCCAGGGACACTTCCATAGCCCTGGGCATGAATCCTGGGCTCGAGTGGGTGAAATTTCAAAATATTTTCAAAGTCCTTTTTTCACCGTTTGGATGCATTTCCCCGGGCGGCCAGCGGGGGGCGCCGATCCCCGGACCCATGCATGACATCCCCCGGGTCAGGGCTACCTTCCGCATGTTTAGTTGGGTGGAAATATGGATGTTTTTTTTTCCAGGGGGAAATACGCTTGCACGTGCCCAGGGACACTTCCATAGCCCTGGGCATGAATCCTGGGCTCGAGTGGGTGAAATTTCAAAATATTTTCAAAGCACCTTTTTCACCGTTTGGATGCATTTTCCTGGGCGGCCAGCGGGGGGCGCCGGTCCCCGGACCCATGCATGACATCCCCCGGGTCAGGGCTACCTTCTGCGTGTTTAGTTGGGTGGAAATATGGATGTTTTTTTCCGGGGGGAATACGCTTGCACGTGCCCAGGGACACTTCCATAGCCCTGGGCATGAATCCTGGGCTCGAGTGGGTGAAATTTCAAAATATTTTCAAAGTCCTTTTTTCACCGTTTGGATGCATTTCCCCGGGCGGCCAGCGGGGGGCGCCGGTCCCCAGACCCATGCATGACATGCCCTGGGTCAGGGCTACCTTCCGCATGTTTAGTTGGGTGGAAATATGGATGTTTTTTTCCGGGGGGAATACGCTTGCACGTGCCCAGGGACACTTCCATAGCCCTGGGCATGAATCCTGGGCTCGAGTGGGTGAAATTTCAAAATATTTTCAAAGCACCTTTTTCACCGTTTGGATGCATTTCCCTGGGTGGCCAGCGGGGGGCGCCGGTCCCCGGACCCATGCATGACATCCCCCGGGTCAGGGCTACCTTCTGCGTGTTTAGTTGGGTGGAAATATGGATGTTTTTTTCCGGGGGGAATACGCTTGCACGTGCCCAGGGACACTTCCATAGCCCTGGGCATGAATCCTGGGCTCGAGTGGGTGAAATTTCAAAATATTTTCAAAGCACTTTTTTCACCGTTTGGATGCATTTCCCTGGGCGGCCAGCGGGGGGCGCCGGTCCCCGGACCCATGCATGACATCCCCCGGGTCAGGGCTACCTTCTGCGTGTTTAGTTGGGTGGAAATATGGATGTTTTTTTTTCCGGGGGGAATACGCTTGCACGTGCCCAGGGACACTTCCATAGCCCTGGGCATGAATCCTGGGCTCGAGTGGGTGAAATTTCAAAATATTTTCAAAGTCCTTTTTTCACCGTTTGGATGCATTTCCCCGGGCGGCCAGCGGGGGGCGCCGGTCCCCGGACCCATGCATGACATGCCCCGGGTCAGGGCTACCTTCTGCGTGTTTAGTTGGGTGGAAATATGGATGTTTTTTTCCGGGGGGAATACATTTGCACGTGCCCAGGGACACTTCCATAGCCCTGGGCATGAATCCTGGGCTCGAGTGGGTGAAATTTCAAAATATTTTCAAAGCACTTTTTTCACCGTTTGGATGCATTTCCCTGGGCGGCCAGCGGGGGGCGCCGGTCCCCGGACCCATGCATGACATCCCCCGGGTCAGGGCTACCTTCTGCGTGTTTAGTTGGGTGGAAATATGGATGTTTTTTTTTCCGGGGGGAATACGCTTGCACGTGCCCAGGGACACTTCCATAGCCCTGGGCATGAATCCTGGGCTCGAGTGGGTGAAATTTCAAAATATTTTCAAAGTCCTTTTTTCACCGTTTGGATGCATTTCCCCGGGCGGCCAGCGGGGGGCGCCGGTCCCCGGACCCATGCATGACATGCCCCGGGTCAGGGCTACCTTCCGCATGTTTAGTTGGGTGGAAATATGGATGTTTTTTTTCCAGGGGGAAATACGCTTGCACGTGCCCAGGGACACTTCCATAGCCCTGGGCATGAATCCTGGGCTCGAGTGGGTGAAATTTCAAAATATTTTCAAAGTCCTTTTTTCACCGTTTGGATGCATTTCCCCGGGCGGCCAGCGGGGGGCGCCGATCCCCGGACCCATGCATGACATCCCCCGGGTCAGGGCTACCTTCCGCATGTTTAGTTGGGTGGAAATATGGATGTTTTTTTTTCCAGGGGGAAATACGCTTGCACGTGCCCAGGGACACTTCCATAGCCCTGGGCATGAATCCTGGGCTCGAGTGGGTGAAATTTCAAAATATTTTCAAAGCACCTTTTTCACCGTTTGGATGCATTTTCCTGGGCGGCCAGCGGGGGGCGCCGGTCCCCGGACCCATGCATGACATCCCCCGGGTCAGGGCTACCTTCTGCGTGTTTAGTTGGGTGGAAATATGGATGTTTTTTTCCGGGGGGAATACGCTTGCACGTGCCCAGGGACACTTCCATAGCCCTGGGCATGAATCCTGGGCTCGAGTGGGTGAAATTTCAAAATATTTTCAAAGTCCTTTTTTCACCGTTTGGATGCATTTCCCCGGGCGGCCAGCGGGGGGCGCCGGTCCCCAGACCCATGCATGACATGCCCTGGGTCAGGGCTACCTTCCGCATGTTTAGTTGGGTGGAAATATGGATGTTTTTTTTCCGGGGGGAATACGCTTGCACGTGCCCAGGGACACTTCCATAGCCCTGGGCATGAATCCTGGGCTCGAGTGGGTGAAATTTCAAAATATTTTCAAAGCACCTTTTTCACCGTTTGGATGCATTTCCCTTGGCGGCCAGCGGGGGGCGCCGGTCCCCGGACCCATGCATGACATCCCCCGGGTCAGGGCTACCTTCTGCGTGTTTAGTTGGGTGGAAATATGGATGTTTTTTTCCGGGGGGAATACGCTTGCACGTGCCCAGGGACACTTCCATAGCCCTGGGCATGAATCCTGGGCTCGAGTGGGTGAAATTTCAAAATATTTTCAAAGTCCTTTTTTCACCGTTTGGATGCATTTCCCCGGGCGGCCAGCGGGGGGCGCCGATCCCCGGACCCATGCATGACATCCCCCGGGTCAGGGCTACCTTCCGCGTGTGGAGTTGGGTGGAAATATGGATGTTTTTTTTCCAGGGTGAATACGCTTGCACGTGCCCAGGGACACTTCCATAGCCCTGGGCATGAATCCTGGGCTCGAGTGGGTGAAATTTCAAAATATTTTCAAAGCACTTTTTTCACCGTTTGGATGCATTTCCCTGGGCGGCCAGCGGGGGGCGCCGGTCCCCGGACCCATGCATGACATCCCCCGGGTCAGGGCTACCTTCTGCGTGTTTAGTTGGGTGGAAATATGGATGTTTTTTTCCGGGGGGAATACGCTTGCACGTGCCCAGGGACACTTCCATAGCCCTGGGCATGAATCCTGGGCTCGAGTGGGTGAAATTTCAAAATATTTTCAAAGTCCTTTTTTCACCGTTTGGATGCATTTCCCCGGGCGGCCAGCGGGGGGCGCCGGTCCCCGGACCCATGCATGACATGCCCCGGGTCAGGGCTACCTTCCGCATGTTTAGTTGGGTGGAAATATGGATGTTTTTTTTCCAGGGGGAAATACGCTTGCACGTGCCCAGGGACACTTCCATAGCCCTGGGCATGAATCCTGGGCTCGAGTGGGTGAAATTTCAAAATATTTTCAAAGTCCTTTTTTCACCGTTTGGATGCATTTCCCCGGGCGGCCAGCGGGGGGCGCCGATCCCCGGACCCATGCATGACATCCCCCGGGTCAGGGCTACCTTCTGCGTGTTTAGTTGGGTGGAAATATGGATGTTTTTTTCCGGGGGGAATACGCTTGCACGTGCCCAGGGACACTTCCATAGCCCTGGGCATGAATCCTGGGCTCGAGTGGGTGAAATTTCAAAATATTTTCAAAGTCCTTTTTTCACCGTTTGGATGCATTTCCCCGGGCGGCCAGCGGGGGGCGCCGGTCCCCAGACCCATGCATGACATGCCCTGGGTCAGGGCTACCTTCCGCATGTTTAGTTGGGTGGAAATATGGATGTTTTTTTCCGGGGGGAATACGCTTGCACGTGCCCAGGGACACTTCCATAGCCCTGGGCATGAATCCTGGGCTCGAGTGGGTGAAATTTCAAAATATTTTCAAAGCACCTTTTTCACCGTTTGGATGCATTTCCCTTGGCGGCCAGCGGGGGGCGCCGGTCCCCGGACCCATGCATGACATCCCCCGGGTCAGGGCTACCTTCTGCGTGTTTAGTTGGGTGGAAATATGGATGTTTTTTTCCGGGGGGAATACGCTTGCACGTGCCCAGGGACACTTCCATAGCCCTGGGCATGAATCCTGGGCTCGAGTGGGTGAAATTTCAAAATATTTTCAAAGTCCTTTTTTCACCGTTTGGATGCATTTCCCCGGGCGGCCAGCGGGGGGCGCCGATCCCCGGACCCATGCATGACATCCCCCGGGTCAGGGCTACCTTCCGCGTGTGGAGTTGGGTGGAAATATGGATGTTTTTTTTCCAGGGTGAATACGCTTGCACGTGCCCAGGGACACTTCCATAGCCCTGGGCATGAATCCTGGGCTCGAGTGGGTGAAATTTCAAAATATTTTCAAAGCACTTTTTTCACCGTTTGGATGCATTTCCCTGGGCGGCCAGCGGGGGGCGCCGGTCCCCGGACCCATGCATGACATCCCCCGGGTCAGGGCTACCTTCTGCGTGTTTAGTTGGGTGGAAATATGGATGTTTTTTTCCGGGGGGAATACGCTTGCACGTGCCCAGGGACACTTCCATAGCCCTGGGCATGAATCCTGGGCTCGAGTGGGTGAAATTTCAAAATATTTTCAAAGTCCTTTTTTCACCGTTTGGATGCATTTCCCCGGGCGGCCAGCGGGGGGCGCCGGTCCCCGGACCCATGCATGACATGCCCCGGGTCAGGGCTACCTTCCGCATGTTTAGTTGGGTGGAAATATGGATGTTTTTTTTCCAGGGGGAAATACGCTTGCACGTGCCCAGGGACACTTCCATAGCCCTGGGCATGAATCCTGGGCTCGAGTGGGTGAAATTTCAAAATATTTTCAAAGTCCTTTTTTCACCGTTTGGATGCATTTCCCCGGGCGGCCAGCGGGGGGCGCCGATCCCCGGACCCATGCATGACATCCCCCGGGTCAGGGCTACCTTCTGCGTGTTTAGTTGGGTGGAAATATGGATGTTTTTTTCCGGGGGGAATACGCTTGCACGTGCCCAGGGACACTTCCATAGCCCTGGGCATGAATCCTGGGCTCGAGTGGGTGAAATTTCAAAATATTTTCAAAGTCCTTTTTTCACCGTTTGGATGCATTTCCCCGGGCGGCCAGCGGGGGGCGCCGGTCCCCAGACCCATGCATGACATGCCCTGGGTCAGGGCTACCTTCCGCATGTTTAGTTGGGTGGAAATATGGATGTTTTTTTTCCGGGGGGAATACGCTTGCACGTGCCCAGGGACACTTCCATAGCCCTGGGCATGAATCCTGGGCTCGAGTGGGTGAAATTTCAAAATATTTTCAAAGCACCTTTTTCACCGTTTGGATGCATTTCCCTTGGCGGCCAGCGGGGGGCGCCGGTCCCCGGACCCATGCATGACATCCCCCGGGTCAGGGCTACCTTCTGCGTGTTTAGTTGGGTGGAAATATGGATGTTTTTTTCCGGGGGGAATACGCTTGCACGTGCCCAGGGACACTTCCATAGCCCTGGGCATGAATCCTGGGCTCGAGTGGGTGAAATTTCAAAATATTTTCAAAGTCCTTTTTTCACCGTTTGGATGCATTTCCCCGGGCGGCCAGCGGGGGGCGCCGATCCCCGGACCCATGCATGACATCCCCCGGGTCAGGGCTACCTTCCGCGTGTGGAGTTGGGTGGAAATATGGATGTTTTTTTTCCAGGGTGAATACGCTTGCACGTGCCCAGGGACACTTCCATAGCCCTGGGCATGAATCCTGGGCTCGAGTGGGTGAAATTTCAAAATATTTTCAAAGCACTTTTTTCACCGTTTGGATGCATTTCCCTGGGCGGCCAGCGGGGGGCGCCGGTCCCCGGACCCATGCATGACATCCCCCGGGTCAGGGCTACCTTCTGCGTGTTTAGTTGGGTGGAAATATGGATGTTTTTTTCCGGGGGGAATACGCTTGCACGTGCCCAGGGACACTTCCATAGCCCTGGGCATGAATCCTGGGCTCGAGTGGGTGAAATTTCAAAATATTTTCAAAGTCCTTTTTTCACCGTTTGGATGCATTTCCCCGGGCGGCCAGCGGGGGGCGCCGGTCCCCGGACCCATGCATGACATGCCCCGGGTCAGGGCTACCTTCCGCATGTTTAGTTGGGTGGAAATATGGATGTTTTTTTTCCAGGGGGAAATACGCTTGCACGTGCCCAGGGACACTTCCATAGCCCTGGGCATGAATCCTGGGCTCGAGTGGGTGAAATTTCAAAATATTTTCAAAGTCCTTTTTTCACCGTTTGGATGCATTTCCCCGGGCGGCCAGCGGGGGGCGCCGGTCCCCGGACCCATGCATGACATGCCCCGGGTCAGGGCTACCTTCCGCATGTTTAGTTGGGTGGAAATATGGATGTTTTTTTTCCGGGGGGAATACGCTTGCACGTGCCCAGGGACACTTCCATAGCCCTGGGCATGAATCCTGGGCTCGAGTGGGTGAAATTTCAAAATATTTTCAAAGCACTTTTTTCACCGTTTGGATGCATTTCCCTGGGCGGCCAGCGGGGGGCGCCGGTCCCCGGACCCATGCATGACATCCCCCGGGTCAGGGCTACCTTCTGCGTGTTTAAATGGGTGGAAATATGGATGTTTTTTTTCCGGGGGGAATACGCTTGCACGTGCCCAGGGACACTTCCATTGCCCTGGGCATGAATCCTGGGCTCGAGTGGGTGAAATTTCAAAATATTTTCAAAGTCCTTTTTTCACCGTTTGGATGCATTTCCCCGGGCGGCCAGCGGGGGGCGCCGATCCCCGGACCCATGCATGACATCCCCCGGGTCAGGGCTACCTTCCGCGTGTGGAGTTGGGTGGAAATATGGATGTTTTTTTTCCGGGGTGAATACGCTTGCACGTGCCCAGGGACACTTCCATAGCCCTGGGCATGAATCCTGGGCTCGAGTGGGTGAAATTTCAAAATATTTTCAAAGCACTTTTTTCACCGTTTGGATGCATTTCCCTGGGCGGCCAGCGGGGGGCGCCGGTCCCCGGACCCATGCATGACATCCCCCGGGTCAGGGCTACCTTCTGCGTGTTTAGTTGGGTGGAAATATGGATGTTTTTTTCCGGGGGGAATACGCTTGCACGTGCCCAGGGACACTTCCATAGCCCTGGGCATGAATCCTGGGCTCGAGTGGGTGAAATTTCAAAATATTTTCAAAGTCCTTTTTTCACCGTTTGGATGCATTCCCCGGGCGGCCAGCGGGGGGCGCCGGTCCCCGGACCCATGCATGACATGCCCCGGGTCAGGGCTACCTTCCGCATGTTTAGTTTAGTGGAAATATGGATGTTTTTTTTCCAGGGGGAAATACGCTTGCACGTGCCCAGGGACACTTCCATAGCCCTGGGCATGAATCCTGGGCTCGAGTGGGTGAAATTTCAAAATATTTTCAAAGTCCTTTTTTCACCGTTTGGATGCATTTCCCCGGGCGGCCAGCGGGGGGCGCCGATCCCCGGACCCATGCATGACATCCCCCGGGTCAGGGCTACCTTCCGCATGTTTAGTTGGGTGGAAATATGGATGTTTTTTTTTCCAGGGGGAAATACGCTTGCACGTGCCCAGGGACACTTCCATAGCCCTGGGCATGAATCCTGGGCTCGAGTGGGTGAAATTTCAAAATATTTTCAAAGTCCTTTTTTCACCGTTTGGATGCATTTCCCCGGGCGGCCAGCGGGGGGCGCCGGTCCCCGGACCCATGCATGACATGCCCCGGGTCAGGGCTACCTTCTGCGTGTTTAGTTGGGTGGAAATATGGATGTTTTTTTCCGGGGGGAATACATTTGCACGTGCCCAGGGACACTTCCATAGCCCTGGGCATGAATCCTGGGCTCGAGTGGGTGAAATTTCAAAATATTTTCAAAGCACTTTTTTCACCGTTTGGATGCATTTCCCTGGGCGGCCAGCGGGGGGCGCCGGTCCCCGGACCCATGCATGACATCCCCCGGGTCAGGGCTACCTTCTGCGTGTTTAGTTGGGTGGAAATATGGATGTTTTTTTTCCGGGGGGAATACGCTTGCACGTGCCCAGGGACACTTCCATAGCCCTGGGCATGAATCCTGGGCTCGAGTGGGTGAAATTTCAAAATATTTTCAAAGTCCTTTTTTCACCGTTTGGATGCATTTCCCCGGGCGGCCAGCGGGGGGCGCCGGTCCCCGGACCCATGCATGACATGCCCCGGGTCAGGGCTACCTTCCGCATGTTTAGTTGGGTGGAAATATGGATGTTTTTTTTCCAGGGGGAAATACGCTTGCACGTGCCCAGGGACACTTCCATAGCCCTGGGCATGAATCCTGGGCTCGAGTGGGTGAAATTTCAAAATATTTTCAAAGTCCTTTTTTCACCGTTTGGATGCATTTCCCCGGGCGGCCAGCGGGGGGCGCCGATCCCCGGACCCATGCATGACATCCCCCGGGTCAGGGCTACCTTCCGCATGTTTAGTTGGGTGGAAATATGGATGTTTTTTTTTCCAGGGGGAAATACGCTTGCACGTGCCTAGGGACACTTCCATAGCCCTGGGCATGAATCCTGGGCTCGAATGGGTGAAATTTCAAAATATTTTCAAAGCACCTTTTTCACCGTTTGGATGCATTTTCCTGGGCGGCCAGCGGGGGGCGCCGGTCCCCGGACCCATGCATGACATCCCCCGGGTCAGGGCTACCTTCTGCGTGTTTAGTTGGGTGGAAATATGGATGTTTTTTTCCGGGGGGAATACGCTTGCACGTGCCCAGGGACACTTCCATAGCCCTGGGCATGAATCCTGGGCTCGAGTGGGTGAAATTTCAAAATATTTTCAAAGTCCTTTTTTCACCGTTTGGATGCATTTCCCCGGGCGGCCAGCGGGGGGCGCCGGTCCCCAGACCCATGCATGACATGCCCTGGGTCAGGGCTACCTTCCGCATGTTTAGTTGGGTGGAAATATGGATGTTTTTTTTCCGGGGGGAATACGCTTGCACGTGCCCAGGGACACTTCCATAGCCCTGGGCATGAATCCTGGGCTCGAGTGGGTGAAATTTCAAAATATTTTCAAAGCACCTTTTTCACCGTTTGGATGCATTTCCCTGGGCGGCCAGCGGGGGGCGCCGGTCCCCGGACCCATGCATGACATCCCCCGGGTCAGGGCTACCTTCTGCGTGTTTAGTTGGGTGGAAATATGGATGTTTTTTTCCGGGGGGAATACGCTTGCACGTGCCCAGGGACACTTCCATAGCCCTGGGCATGAATCCTGGGCTCGAGTGGGTGAAATTTCAAAATATTTTCAAAGTCCTTTTTTCACCGTTTGGATGCATTTCCCCGGGCGGCCAGCGGGGGGCGCCGATCCCCGGACCCATGCATGACATCCCCCGGGTCAGGGCTACCTTCCGCGTGTGGAGTTGGGTGGAAATATGGATGTTTTTTTTCCGGGGTGAATACGCTTGCACGTGCCCAGGGACACTTCCATAGCCCTGGGCATGAATCCTGGGCTCGAGTGGGTGAAATTTCAAAATATTTTCAAAGCACTTTTTTCACCGTTTGGATGCATTTCCCTGGGCGGCCAGCGGGGGGCGCCGGTCCCCGGACCCATGCATGACATCCCCCGGGTCAGGGCTACCTTCTGCGTGTTTAGTTGGGTGGAAATATGGATGTTTTTTTCCGGGGGGAATACGCTTGCACGTGCCCAGGGACACTTCCATAGCCCTGGGCATGAATCCTGGGCTCGAGTGGGTGAAATTTCAAAATATTTTCAAAGTCCTTTTTTCACCGTTTGGATGCATTTCCCCGGGCGGCCAGCGGGGGGCGCCGGTCCCCGGACCCATGCATGACATGCCCCGGGTCAGGGCTACCTTCCGCATGTTTAGTTGGGTGGAAATATGGATGTTTTTTTTCCAGGGGAAAATACGCTTGCACGTGCCCAGGGACACTTCCATAGCCCTGGGCATGAATCCTGGGCTCGAGTGGGTGAAATTTCAAAATATTTTCAAAGCACCTTTTTCATCGTTTGGATGCATTTTCCTGGGCGGCCAGCGGGGGGCGCCGGTCCCCGGACCCATGCATGACATCCCCCGGGTCAGGGCTACCTTCTGCGTGTTTAGTTGGGTGGAAATATGGATGTTTTTTTCCGGGGGGAATACGCTTGCACGTGCCCAGGGACACTTCCATAGCCCTGGGCATGAATCCTGGGCTCGAGTGGGTGAAATTTCAAAATATTTTCAAAGTCCTTTTTTCACCGTTTGGATGCATTTCCCCGGGCGGCCAGCGGGGGGCGCCGGTCCCCAGACCCATGCATGACATGCCCTGGGTCAGGGCTACCTTCCGCATGTTTAGTTGGGTGGAAATATGGATGTTTTTTTTCCGGGGGGAATACGCTTGCACGTGCCCAGGGACACTTCCATAGCCCTGGGCATGAATCCTGGGCTCGAGTGGGTGAAATTTCAAAATATTTTCAAAGCACCTTTTTCACCGTTTGGATGCATTTCCCTGGGCGGCCAGCGGGGGGCGCCGGTCCCCGGACCCATGCATGACATCCCCCGGGTCAGGGCTACCTTCTGCGTGTTTAGTTGGGTGGAAATATGGATGTTTTTTTCCGGGGGGAATACGCTTGCACGTGCCCAGGGACACTTCCATAGCCCTGGGCATGAATCCTGGGCTCGAGTGGGTGAAATTTCAAAATATTTTCAAAGTCCTTTTTTCACCGTTTGGATGCATTTCCCCGGGCGGCCAGCGGGGGGCGCCGATCCCCGGACCCATGCATGACATCCCCCGGGTCAGGGCTACCTTCCGCGTGTGGAGTTGGGTGGAAATATGGATGTTTTTTTTCCGGGGTGAATACGCTTGCACGTGCCCAGGGACACTTCCATAGCCCTGGGCATGAATCCTGGGCTCGAGTGGGTGAAATTTCAAAATATTTTCAAAGCACTTTTTTCACCGTTTGGATGCATTTCCCTGGGCGGCCAGCGGGGGGCGCCGGTCCCCGGACCCATGCATGACATCCCCCGGGTCAGGGCTACCTTCTGCGTGTTTAGTTGGGTGGAAATATGGATGTTTTTTTCCGGGGGGAATACGCTTGCACGTGCCCAGGGACACTTCCATAGCCCTGGGCATGAATCCTGGGCTCGAGTGGGTGAAATTTCAAAATATTTTCAAAGTCCTTTTTTCACCGTTTGGATGCATTTCCCCGGGCGGCCAGCGGGGGGCGCCGGTCCCCGGACCCATGCATGACATCCCCCGGGTCAGGGCTACCTTCCGCGTGTTTAGTTGGGTGGAAATATGGATTTTTTTTTCCGGGGGGAATACGCTTGCACGTGCCCAGGGACACTTCCATAGCCCAGGGCATGAATCCTGGGCTCGAGTGGGTGAAATTTCAAAATATTTTCAAAGTCCTTTTTTCACCGTTTGGATGCATTTCCCCGGGCGGCCAGCGGGGGGCGCCGGTCCCCGGACCCATGCATGACAACCCCCGGGTCAGGGCTACCTTCCGCGTGTGGAGTTGGGTGAAAATATGGATGTTTTTTTCCGGAGGGAATACGCTTGCACGTGCCCAGGGACACTTCCATAGCCCTGGGCATGAATCCTGGGCTCGAGTGGGTGATATTTCAAAATATTTTCAAAGTCCTTTTTTCACCGTTTGGATGCATTTCCCCGGGCGGCCAGCGGGGGGCGCTGGTCCACGGACCCATGCATGACATCCCCCGGGTCAGGGCTACCTTCCGCGTGTTTAGTTGGGTGGAAATATGGATGTTTTTTTCCGGGGGGAATACGCTTGCACGTGCCCAGGGACACTTCCATAGCCCTGGGCATGAATCCTGGGCTCGAGTGGGTGAAATTTCAAAATATTTTCAAAGTCCTTTTTTCACCGTTTGGATGCATTTCCCCGGGCGGCCAGCGGGGGGCGCCGATCCCCGGACCCATGCATGACATCCCCCGGGTCAGGGCTACCTTCCGCGTGTGGAGTTGGGTGGAAATATGGATGTTTTTTTTCCGGGGTGAATACGCTTGCACGTGCCCAGGGACACTTCCATAGCCCTGGGCATGAATCCTGGGCTCGAGTGGGTGAAATTTCAAAATATTTTCAAAGTCCTTTTTTCACCGTTTGGATGCATTTCCCCGGGCGGCCAGCGGGGGGCGCCGGTCCCCGGACCCATGCATGACATGCCCCGGGTCAGGGCTACCTTCCGCATGTTTAGTTGGGTGGAAATATGGATGTTTTTTTTCCAGGGGAAAATACGCTTGCACGTGCCCAGGGACACTTCCATAGCCCTGGGCATGAATCCTGGGCTCGAGTGGGTGAAATTTCAAAATATTTTCAAAGCACCTTTTTCACCGTTTGGATGCATTTTCCTGGGCGGCCAGCGGGGGGCGCCGGTCCCCGGACCCATGCATGACATCCCCCGGGTCAGGGCTACCTTCTGCGTGTTTAGTTGGGTGGAAATATGGATTTTTTTTCCGGGGGGAATACGCTTGCACGTGCCCAGGGACACTTCCATAGCCCTGGGCATGAATCCTGGGCTCGAGTGGGTGAAATTTCAAAATATTTTCAAAGTCCTTTTTTCACCGTTTGGATGCATTTCCCCGGGCGGCCAGCGGGGGGCGCCGGTCCCCAGACCCATGCATGACATGCCCTGGGTCAGGGCTACCTTCCGCATGTTTAGTTGGGTGGAAATATGGATGTTTTTTTTCCGGGGGGAATACGCTTGCACGTGCCCAGGGACACTTCCATAGCCCTGGGCATGAATCCTGGGCTCGAGTGGGTGAAATTTCAAAATATTTTCAAAGCACCTTTTTCACCGTTTGGATGCATTTCCCTGGGCGGCCAGCGGGGGGCGCCGGTCCCCGGACCCATGCATGACATCCCCCGGGTCAGGGCTACCTTCTGCGTGTTTAGTTGGGTGGAAATATGGATGTTTTTTTCCGGGGGGAATACGCTTGCACGTGCCCAGGGACACTTCCATAGCCCTGGGCATGAATCCTGGGCTCGAGTGGGTGAAATTTCAAAATATTTTCAAAGTCCTTTTTTCACCGTTTGGATGCATTTCCCCGGGCGGCCAGCGGGGGGCGCCGATCCCCGGACCCATGCATGACATCCCCCGGGTCAGGGCTACCTTCCGCGTGTGGAGTTGGGTGGAAATATGGATGTTTTTTTTCCGGGGTGAATACGCTTGCACGTGCCCAGGGACACTTCCATAGCCCTGGGCATGAATCCTGGGCTCGAGTGGGTGAAATTTCAAAATATTTTCAAAGCACTTTTTTCACCGTTTGGATGCATTTCCCTGGGCGGCCAGCGGGGGGCGCCAGTCCCCGGACCCATGCATGACATCCCCCGGGTCAGGGCTACCTTCTGCGTGTTTAGTTGGGTGGAAATATGGATGTTTTTTTCCGGGGGGAATACGCTTGCACGTGCCCAGGGACACTTCCATAGCCCTGGGCATGAATCCTGGGCTCGAGTGGGTGAAATTTCAAAATATTTTCAAAGTCCTTTTTTCACCGTTTGGATGCATTTCCCCGGGCGGCCAGCGGGGGGCGCCGGTCCCCGGACCCATGCATGACATCCCCCGGGTCAGGGCTACCTTCCGCGTGTTTAGTTGGGTGGAAATATGGATTTTTTTTTCCGGGGGGAATACGCTTGCACGTGCCCAGGGACACTTCCATAGCCCAGGGCATGAATCCTGGGCTCGAGTGGGTGAAATTTCAAAATATTTTCAAAGTCCTTTTTTCACCGTTTGGATGCATTTCCCCGGGCGGCCAGCGGGGGGCGCCGGTCCCCGGACCCATGCATGACAACCCCCGGGTCAGGGCTACCTTCCGCGTGTGGAGTTGGGTGAAAATATGGATGTTTTTTTCCGGAGGGAATACGCTTGCACGTGCCCAGGGACACTTCCATAGCCCTGGGCATGAATCCTGGGCTCGAGTGGGTGATATTTCAAAATATTTTCAAAGTCCTTTTTTCACCGTTTGGATGCATTTCCCCGGGCGGCCAGCGGGGGGCGCTGGTCCACGGACCCATGCATGACATCCCCCGGGTCAGGGCTACCTTCCGCGTGTTTAGTTGGGTGGAAATATGGATGTTTTTTTTCCGGGGGGAATACGCTTGCACGTGCCCAGGGACACTTCCATAGCCCTGGGCATGAATCCTGGGCTCGAGTGGGTGAAATTTCAAAATATTTTCAAAGTCCTTTTTTCACCGTTTGGATGCATTTCCCCGGGCGGCCAGCGGGGGGCGCCGGTCCCCGGACCCATGAATGACAACCCCCGGGTCAGGGCTACCTTCCGCGTGTGGAGTTGGGTGAAAATATGGATGTTTTTTTGCGGAGGGAATACGCTTGCACGTGCCCAGGGACACTTCCATAGCCCTGGGCATGAATCCTGGGCTCGAGTGGGTGAAATTTCAAAATATTTTCAAAGTCCTTTTTTCACCGTTTGGATGCATTTCCCCGGGCGGCCAGCGGGGGGCGCCGATCCCCGGACCCATGCATGACATCCCCCGGGTCAGGGCTACCTTCCGCGTGTGGAGTTGGGTGGAAATATGGATGTTTTTTTTCCAGGGTGAATACGCTTGCACGTGCCCAGGGACACTTCCATAGCCCTGGGCATGAATCCTGGGCTCGAGTGGGTGAAATTTCAAAATATTTTCAAAGCACTTTTTTCACCGTTTGGATGCATTTCCCTGGGCGGCCAGCGGGGGGCGCCGGTCCCCGGACCCATGCATGACATCCCCCGGGTCAGGGCTACCTTCTGCGTGTTTAGTTGGGTGGAAATATGGATGTTTTTTTCCGGGGGGAATACGCTTGCACGTGCCCAGGGACACTTCCATAGCCCTGGGCATGAATCCTGGGCTCGAGTGGGTGAAATTTCAAAATATTTTCAAAGTCCTTTTTTCACCGTTTGGATGCATTTCCCCGGGCGGCCAGCGGGGGGCGCCGGTCCCCGGACCCATGCATGACATGCCCCGGGTCAGGGCTACCTTCCGCATGTTTAGTTGGGTGGAAATATGGATGTTTTTTTTCCAGGGGGAAATACGCTTGCACGTGCCCAGGGACACTTCCATAGCCCTGGGCATGAATCCTGGGCTCGAGTGGGTGAAATTTCAAAATATTTTCAAAGTCCTTTTTTCACCGTTTGGATGCATTTCCCCGGGCGGCCAGCGGGGGGCGCCGGTCCCCGGACCCATGCATGACATGCCCCGGGTCAGGGCTACCTTCCGCATGTTTAGTTGGGTGGAAATATGGATGTTTTTTTTCCGGGGGGAATACGCTTGCACGTGCCCAGGGACACTTCCATAGCCCTGGGCATGAATCCTGGGCTCGAGTGGGTGAAATTTCAAAATATTTTCAAAGCACTTTTTTCACCGTTTGGATGCATTTCCCTGGGCGGCCAGCGGGGGGCGCCGGTCCCCGGACCCATGCATGACATCCCCCGGGTCAGGGCTACCTTCTGCGTGTTTAAATGGGTGGAAATATGGATGTTTTTTTTCCGGGGGGAATACGCTTGCACGTGCCCAGGGACACTTCCATTGCCCTGGGCATGAATCCTGGGCTCGAGTGGGTGAAATTTCAAAATATTTTCAAAGTCCTTTTTTCACCGTTTGGATGCATTTCCCCGGGCGGCCAGCGGGGGGCGCCGATCCCCGGACCCATGCATGACATCCCCCGGGTCAGGGCTACCTTCCGCGTGTGGAGTTGGGTGGAAATATGGATGTTTTTTTTCCGGGGTGAATACGCTTGCACGTGCCCAGGGACACTTCCATAGCCCTGGGCATGAATCCTGGGCTCGAGTGGGTGAAATTTCAAAATATTTTCAAAGCACTTTTTTCACCGTTTGGATGCATTTCCCTGGGCGGCCAGCGGGGGGCGCCGGTCCCCGGACCCATGCATGACATCCCCCGGGTCAGGGCTACCTTCTGCGTGTTTAGTTGGGTGGAAATATGGATGTTTTTTTCCGGGGGGAATACGCTTGCACGTGCCCAGGGACACTTCCATAGCCCTGGGCATGAATCCTGGGCTCGAGTGGGTGAAATTTCAAAATATTTTCAAAGTCCTTTTTTCACCGTTTGGATGCATTCCCCGGGCGGCCAGCGGGGGGCGCCGGTCCCCGGACCCATGCATGACATGCCCCGGGTCAGGGCTACCTTCCGCATGTTTAGTTTAGTGGAAATATGGATGTTTTTTTTCCAGGGGGAAATACGCTTGCACGTGCCCAGGGACACTTCCATAGCCCTGGGCATGAATCCTGGGCTCGAGTGGGTGAAATTTCAAAATATTTTCAAAGTCCTTTTTTCACCGTTTGGATGCATTTCCCCGGGCGGCCAGCGGGGGGCGCCGATCCCCGGACCCATGCATGACATCCCCCGGGTCAGGGCTACCTTCCGCATGTTTAGTTGGGTGGAAATATGGATGTTTTTTTTTCCAGGGGGAAATACGCTTGCACGTGCCCAGGGACACTTCCATAGCCCTGGGCATGAATCCTGGGCTCGAGTGGGTGAAATTTCAAAATATTTTCAAAGTCCTTTTTTCACCGTTTGGATGCATTTCCCCGGGCGGCCAGCGGGGGGCGCCGGTCCCCGGACCCATGCATGACATGCCCCGGGTCAGGGCTACCTTCTGCGTGTTTAGTTGGGTGGAAATATGGATGTTTTTTTCCGGGGGGAATACATTTGCACGTGCCCAGGGACACTTCCATAGCCCTGGGCATGAATCCTGGGCTCGAGTGGGTGAAATTTCAAAATATTTTCAAAGCACTTTTTTCACCGTTTGGATGCATTTCCCTGGGCGGCCAGCGGGGGGCGCCGGTCCCCGGACCCATGCATGACATCCCCCGGGTCAGGGCTACCTTCTGCGTGTTTAGTTGGGTGGAAATATGGATGTTTTTTTTCCGGGGGGAATACGCTTGCACGTGCCCAGGGACACTTCCATAGCCCTGGGCATGAATCCTGGGCTCGAGTGGGTGAAATTTCAAAATATTTTCAAAGTCCTTTTTTCACCGTTTGGATGCATTTCCCCGGGCGGCCAGCGGGGGGCGCCGGTCCCCGGACCCATGCATGACATGCCCCGGGTCAGGGCTACCTTCCGCATGTTTAGTTGGGTGGAAATATGGATGTTTTTTTTCCAGGGGGAAATACGCTTGCACGTGCCCAGGGACACTTCCATAGCCCTGGGCATGAATCCTGGGCTCGAGTGGGTGAAATTTCAAAATATTTTCAAAGTCCTTTTTTCACCGTTTGGATGCATTTCCCCGGGCGGCCAGCGGGGGGCGCCGATCCCCGGACCCATGCATGACATCCCCCGGGTCAGGGCTACCTTCCGCATGTTTAGTTGGGTGGAAATATGGATGTTTTTTTTTCCAGGGGGAAATACGCTTGCACGTGCCTAGGGACACTTCCATAGCCCTGGGCATGAATCCTGGGCTCGAATGGGTGAAATTTCAAAATATTTTCAAAGCACCTTTTTCACCGTTTGGATGCATTTTCCTGGGCGGCCAGCGGGGGGCGCCGGTCCCCGGACCCATGCATGACATCCCCCGGGTCAGGGCTACCTTCTGCGTGTTTAGTTGGGTGGAAATATGGATGTTTTTTTCCGGGGGGAATACGCTTGCACGTGCCCAGGGACACTTCCATAGCCCTGGGCATGAATCCTGGGCTCGAGTGGGTGAAATTTCAAAATATTTTCAAAGTCCTTTTTTCACCGTTTGGATGCATTTCCCCGGGCGGCCAGCGGGGGGCGCCGGTCCCCAGACCCATGCATGACATGCCCTGGGTCAGGGCTACCTTCCGCATGTTTAGTTGGGTGGAAATATGGATGTTTTTTTTCCGGGGGGAATACGCTTGCACGTGCCCAGGGACACTTCCATAGCCCTGGGCATGAATCCTGGGCTCGAGTGGGTGAAATTTCAAAATATTTTCAAAGCACCTTTTTCACCGTTTGGATGCATTTCCCTGGGCGGCCAGCGGGGGGCGCCGGTCCCCGGACCCATGCATGACATCCCCCGGGTCAGGGCTACCTTCTGCGTGTTTAGTTGGGTGGAAATATGGATGTTTTTTTCCGGGGGGAATACGCTTGCACGTGCCCAGGGACACTTCCATAGCCCTGGGCATGAATCCTGGGCTCGAGTGGGTGAAATTTCAAAATATTTTCAAAGTCCTTTTTTCACCGTTTGGATGCATTTCCCCGGGCGGCCAGCGGGGGGCGCCGATCCCCGGACCCATGCATGACATCCCCCGGGTCAGGGCTACCTTCCGCGTGTGGAGTTGGGTGGAAATATGGATGTTTTTTTTCCGGGGTGAATACGCTTGCACGTGCCCAGGGACACTTCCATAGCCCTGGGCATGAATCCTGGGCTCGAGTGGGTGAAATTTCAAAATATTTTCAAAGCACTTTTTTCACCGTTTGGATGCATTTCCCTGGGCGGCCAGCGGGGGGCGCCGGTCCCCGGACCCATGCATGACATCCCCCGGGTCAGGGCTACCTTCTGCGTGTTTAGTTGGGTGGAAATATGGATGTTTTTTTCCGGGGGGAATACGCTTGCACGTGCCCAGGGACACTTCCATAGCCCTGGGCATGAATCCTGGGCTCGAGTGGGTGAAATTTCAAAATATTTTCAAAGTCCTTTTTTCACCGTTTGGATGCATTTCCCCGGGCGGCCAGCGGGGGGCGCCGGTCCCCGGACCCATGCATGACATGCCCCGGGTCAGGGCTACCTTCCGCATGTTTAGTTGGGTGGAAATATGGATGTTTTTTTTCCAGGGGAAAATACGCTTGCACGTGCCCAGGGACACTTCCATAGCCCTGGGCATGAATCCTGGGCTCGAGTGGGTGAAATTTCAAAATATTTTCAAAGCACCTTTTTCATCGTTTGGATGCATTTTCCTGGGCGGCCAGCGGGGGGCGCCGGTCCCCGGACCCATGCATGACATCCCCCGGGTCAGGGCTACCTTCTGCGTGTTTAGTTGGGTGGAAATATGGATGTTTTTTTCCGGGGGGAATACGCTTGCACGTGCCCAGGGACACTTCCATAGCCCTGGGCATGAATCCTGGGCTCGAGTGGGTGAAATTTCAAAATATTTTCAAAGTCCTTTTTTCACCGTTTGGATGCATTTCCCCGGGCGGCCAGCGGGGGGCGCCGGTCCCCAGACCCATGCATGACATGCCCTGGGTCAGGGCTACCTTCCGCATGTTTAGTTGGGTGGAAATATGGATGTTTTTTTTCCGGGGGGAATACGCTTGCACGTGCCCAGGGACACTTCCATAGCCCTGGGCATGAATCCTGGGCTCGAGTGGGTGAAATTTCAAAATATTTTCAAAGCACCTTTTTCACCGTTTGGATGCATTTCCCTGGGCGGCCAGCGGGGGGCGCCGGTCCCCGGACCCATGCATGACATCCCCCGGGTCAGGGCTACCTTCTGCGTGTTTAGTTGGGTGGAAATATGGATGTTTTTTTCCGGGGGGAATACGCTTGCACGTGCCCAGGGACACTTCCATAGCCCTGGGCATGAATCCTGGGCTCGAGTGGGTGAAATTTCAAAATATTTTCAAAGTCCTTTTTTCACCGTTTGGATGCATTTCCCCGGGCGGCCAGCGGGGGGCGCCGATCCCCGGACCCATGCATGACATCCCCCGGGTCAGGGCTACCTTCCGCGTGTGGAGTTGGGTGGAAATATGGATGTTTTTTTTCCGGGGTGAATACGCTTGCACGTGCCCAGGGACACTTCCATAGCCCTGGGCATGAATCCTGGGCTCGAGTGGGTGAAATTTCAAAATATTTTCAAAGCACTTTTTTCACCGTTTGGATGCATTTCCCTGGGCGGCCAGCGGGGGGCGCCGGTCCCCGGACCCATGCATGACATCCCCCGGGTCAGGGCTACCTTCTGCGTGTTTAGTTGGGTGGAAATATGGATGTTTTTTTCCGGGGGGAATACGCTTGCACGTGCCCAGGGACACTTCCATAGCCCTGGGCATGAATCCTGGGCTCGAGTGGGTGAAATTTCAAAATATTTTCAAAGTCCTTTTTTCACCGTTTGGATGCATTTCCCCGGGCGGCCAGCGGGGGGCGCCGGTCCCCGGACCCATGCATGACATCCCCCGGGTCAGGGCTACCTTCCGCGTGTTTAGTTGGGTGGAAATATGGATTTTTTTTTCCGGGGGGAATACGCTTGCACGTGCCCAGGGACACTTCCATAGCCCAGGGCATGAATCCTGGGCTCGAGTGGGTGAAATTTCAAAATATTTTCAAAGTCCTTTTTTCACCGTTTGGATGCATTTCCCCGGGCGGCCAGCGGGGGGCGCCGGTCCCCGGACCCATGCATGACAACCCCCGGGTCAGGGCTACCTTCCGCGTGTGGAGTTGGGTGAAAATATGGATGTTTTTTTCCAGAGGGAATACGCTTGCACGTGCCCAGGGACACTTCCATAGCCCTGGGCATGAATCCTGGGCTCGAGTGGGTGATATTTCAAAATATTTTCAAAGTCCTTTTTTCACCGTTTGGATGCATTTCCCCGGGCGGCCAGCGGGGGGCGCTGGTCCACGGACCCATGCATGACATCCCCCGGGTCAGGGCTACCTTCCGCGTGTTTAGTTGGGTGGAAATATGGATGTTTTTTTCCGGGGGGAATACGCTTGCACGTGCCCAGGGACACTTCCATAGCCCTGGGCATGAATCCTGGGCTCGAGTGGGTGAAATTTCAAAATATTTTCAAAGTCCTTTTTTCACCGTTTGGATGCATTTCCCCGGGCGGCCAGCGGGGGGCGCCGATCCCCGGACCCATGCATGACATCCCCCGGGTCAGGGCTACCTTCCGCGTGTGGAGTTGGGTGGAAATATGGATGTTTTTTTTCCGGGGTGAATACGCTTGCACGTGCCCAGGGACACTTCCATAGCCCTGGGCATGAATCCTGGGCTCGAGTGGGTGAAATTTCAAAATATTTTCAAAGTCCTTTTTTCACCGTTTGGATGCATTTCCCCGGGCGGCCAGCGGGGGGCGCCGGTCCCCGGACCCATGCATGACATGCCCCGGGTCAGGGCTACCTTCCGCATGTTTAGTTGGGTGGAAATATGGATGTTTTTTTTCCAGGGGAAAATACGCTTGCACGTGCCCAGGGACACTTCCATAGCCCTGGGCATGAATCCTGGGCTCGAGTGGGTGAAATTTCAAAATATTTTCAAAGCACCTTTTTCACCGTTTGGATGCATTTTCCTGGGCGGCCAGCGGGGGGCGCCGGTCCCCGGACCCATGCATGACATCCCCCGGGTCAGGGCTACCTTCTGCGTGTTTAGTTGGGTGGAAATATGGATGTTTTTTTCCGGGGGGAATACGCTTGCACGTGCCCAGGGACACTTCCATAGCCCTGGGCATGAATCCTGGGCTCGAGTGGGTGAAATTTCAAAATATTTTCAAAGTCCTTTTTTCACCGTTTGGATGCATTTCCCCGGGCGGCCAGCGGGGGGCGCCGGTCCCCAGACCCATGCATGACATGCCCTGGGTCAGGGCTACCTTCCGCATGTTTAGTTGGGTGGAAATATGGATGTTTTTTTTCCGGGGGGAATACGCTTGCACGTGCCCAGGGACACTTCCATAGCCCTGGGCATGAATCCTGGGCTCGAGTGGGTGAAATTTCAAAATATTTTCAAAGCACCTTTTTCACCGTTTGGATGCATTTCCCTGGGCGGCCAGCGGGGGGCGCCGGTCCCCGGACCCATGCATGACATCCCCCGGGTCAGGGCTACCTTCTGCGTGTTTAGTTGGGTGGAAATATGGATGTTTTTTTCCGGGGGGAATACGCTTGCACGTGCCCAGGGACACTTCCATAGCCCTGGGCATGAATCCTGGGCTCGAGTGGGTGAAATTTCAAAATATTTTCAAAGTCCTTTTTTCACCGTTTGGATGCATTTCCCCGGGCGGCCAGCGGGGGGCGCCGATCCCCGGACCCATGCATGACATCCCCCCGGGTCAGGGCTACCTTCCGCGTGTGGAGTTGGGTGGAAATATGGATGTTTTTTTTCCGGGGTGAATACGCTTGCACGTGCCCAGGGACACTTCCATAGCCCTGGGCATGAATCCTGGGCTCGAGTGGGTGAAATTTTCAAAATATTTTCAAAGCACTTTTTTCACCGTTTGGGATGCATTTCCCTGGGCGGCCAGCGGGGGGCGCCAGTCCCCGGACCCATGCATGACATCCCCCGGGTCAGGGCTACCTTCTGCGTGTTTAGTTGGGTGGAAATATGGATGTTTTTTTCCGGGGGGAATACGCTTGCACGTGCCCAGGGACACTTCCATAGCCCTGGGCATGAATCCTGGGCTCGAGTGGGTGAAATTTCAAAATATTTTCAAAGTCCTTTTTTCACCGTTTGGATGCATTTCCCCGGGCGGCCAGCGGGGGGCGCCGGTCCCCGGGACCCATGCATGACATCCCCCGGGTCAGGGCTACCTTCCGCGTGTTTAGTTGGGTGGAAATATGGATTTTTTTTTCCGGGGGGAATACGCTTGCACGTGCCCAGGGACACTTCCATAGCCCAGGGCATGAATCCTGGGCTCGAGTGGGTGAAATTTCAAAATATTTTCAAAGTCCTTTTTTCACCGTTTGGATGCATTTCCCCGGGGCGGCCAGCGGGGGGCGCCGGTCCCCGGACCCATGCATGACAACCCCCGGGTCAGGGCTACCTTCCGCGTGTGGAGTTGGGTGAAAATATGGATGTTTTTTTCCGGAGGGAATACGCTTGCACGTGCCCAGGGACACTTCCATAGCCCTGGGCATGAATCCTGGGCTCGAGTGGGTGATATTTCAAAATATTTTCAAAGTCCTTTTTTCACCGTTTGGATGCATTTCCCCGGGCGGCCAGCGGGGGGCGCTGGTCCACGGACCCATGCATGACATCCCCCGGGTCAGGGCTACCTTCCGCGTGTTTAGTTGGGTGGAAATATGGATGTTTTTTTTCCGGGGGGAATACGCTTGCACGTGCCCAGGGACACTTCCATAGCCCTGGGCATGAATCCTGGGCTCGAGTGGGTGAAATTTCAAAATATTTTCAAAGTCCTTTTTTCACCGTTTGGATGCATTTCCCCGGGCGGCCAGCGGGGGGCGCCGGTCCCCGGACCCATGAATGACAACCCCCGGGTCAGGGCTACCTTCCGCGTGTGGAGTTGGGTGAAAATATGGATGTTTTTTTGCGGAGGGAATACGCTTGCACGTGCCCAGGGACACTTCCATAGCCCTGGGCATGAATCCTGGGCTCGAGTGGGTGATATTTCAAAAAATTTTCAAAGTCCTTTTTTCACCGTTTGGATGCATTTCCCCGGGCGGCCAGCGGGGGGCGCTGGTCCACGGACCCATGCATGACATCCCCCGGGTCAGGGCTACCTTCCGCGTGTTTAGTTGGGTGGAAATATGGATGTTTTTTTTTCCGGGGGGAATACGCTTGCACGTGCCCAGGGACACTTCCATAGCCCTGGGCATGAATCCTGGGCTCGAGTGGGTGAAATTTCAAAATATTTTCAAAGTCCTTTTTTCACCGTTTGGATGCATTTCCCCGGGCGGCCAGCGGGGGGCGCCGGTCCACGGACCCATGCATGACATCCCCCGGGTCAGGGCTACCTTCCGCGTGTTTAGTTGGGTGGAAATATGGATGTTTTTTTTTCCGGGGGGAATACGCTTGCACATGCCCAGGGACACTTCCATAGCCCTGGGCATGAATCCTGGGCTCGAGTGGGTGAAATTTCAAAATATTTTCAAAGTCCTTTTTTCACCGTTTGGATGCATTTCCCCGGGCGGCCAGCGGGGGGCGCCGGTCCCCAGACCCATGCATGACATGCCCCGGGTCAGGGCTACCTTCCGCATGTTTAGTTGGGTGGAAATATGGATGTTTTTTTTCCGGGGGGAATACGCTTGCACGTGCCCAGGGACACTTCCATAGCCCTGGGCATGAATCCTGGGCTCGAGTGGGTGAAATTTCAAAATATTTTCAAAGCACTTTTTTCACCGTTTGGATGCATTTCCCTGGGCGGCCAGCGGGGGGCGCCGGTCCCCGGACCCATGCATGACATCCCCCGGGTCAGGGCTACCTTCTGCGTGTTTAGTTGGGTGGAAATATGGATGTTTTTTTCCGGGGGGAATACGCTTGCACGTGCCCAGGGACACTTCCATAGCCCTGGGCATGAATCCTGGGCTCGAGTGGGTGAAATTTCAAAATATTTTCAAAGTCCTTTTTTCACCGTTTGGATGCATTTCCCCGGGCGGCCAGCGGGGGGCGCCAGGCCCCGGACCCATGCATGACATCCCCCGGGTCAGGGCTACCTTCTGCGTGTTTAGTTGGGTGGAAATATGGATGTTTTTTTTTTCCGGGGGGAATACGCTTGCACGTGCCCAGGGACACTTCCATAGCCCTGGGCATGAATCCTGGGCTCGAGTGGGTGAAATTTCAAAATATTTTCAAAGTCCTTTTTTCACCGTTTGGATGCATTTCCCCGGGCGGCCAGCGGGGGGCGCCGGTCCCCGGACCCATGCATGACATCCCCCGGGTCAGGGCTACCTTCCGCGTGTTTAGTTGGGTGGAAATATGGATTTTTTTTTCCGGGGGGAATACGCTTGCACGTGCCCAGGGACACTTCCATAGCCCAGGGCATGAATCCTGGGCTCGAGTGGGTGAAATTTCAAAATATTTTTCAAAGTCCTTTTTTCACCGTTTGGATGCATTTCCCCGGGCGGCCAGCGGGGGGCGCCGGTCCCCGGACCCATGCATGACAACCCCCGGGTCAGGGCTACCTTCCGCGTGTGGAGTTGGGTGAAAATATGGATGTTTTTTTCCGGAGGGAATACGCTTGCACGTGCCCAGGGACACTTCCATAGCCCTGGGCATGAATCCTGGGCTCGAGTGGGTGATATTTCAAAAAATTTTCAAAGTCCTTTTTTCACCGTTTGGATGCATTTCCCCGGGCGGCCAGCGGGGGGCGCTGGTCCACGGACCCATGCATGACATCCCCCGGGTCAGGGCTACCTTCCGCGTGTTTAGTAGGGTGGAAATATGGATGTTTTTTTTTCCGGGGGGAATACGCTTGCACGTGCCCAGGGACACTTCCATAGCCCTGGGCATGAATCCTGGGCTCGAGTGGGTGAAATTTCAAAATATTTTCAAAGTCCTTTTTTCACCGTTTGGATGCATTTCCCCGGGCGGCCAGCGGGGGGCGCCGGTCCACGGACCCATGCATGACATCCCCCGGGTCAGGGCTACCTTCCGCGTGTTTAGTTGGGTGGAAATATGGATGTTTTTTTTTCCGGGGGGAATACGCTTGCACATGCCCAGGGACACTTCCATAGCCCTGGGCATGAATCCTGGGCTCGAGTGGGTGAAATTTCAAAATATTTTCAAAGTCCTTTTTTCACCGTTTGGATGCATTTCCCCGGGCGGCCAGCGGGGGGCGCCGGTCCCCAGACCCATGCATGACATGCCCCGGGTCAGGGCTACCTTCCGCATGTTTAGTTGGGTGGAAATATGGATGTTTTTTTTCCGGGGGGAATACGCTTGCACGTGCCCAGGGACACTTCCATAGCCCTGGGCATGAATCCTGGGCTCGAGTGGGTGAAATTTCAAAATATTTTCAAAGCACTTTTTTCACCGTTTGGATGCATTTCCCTGGGCGGCCAGCGGGGGGCGCCGGTCCCCGGACCCATGCATGACATCCCCCGGGTCAGGGCTACCTTCTGCGTGTTTAGTTGGGTGGAAATATGGATGTTTTTTCCGGGGGGAATACGCTTGCACGTGCCCAGGGACACTTCCATAGCCCTGGGCATGAATCCTGGGCTCGAGTGGGTGAAATTTCAAAATATTTTCAAAGTCCTTTTTTCACCGTTTGGATGCATTTCCCCGGGCGGCCAGCGGGGGGCGCCAGGCCCCGGACCCATGCATGACATCCCCCGGGTCAGGGCTACCTTCTGCGTGTTTAGTTGGGTGGAAATATGGATGTTTTTTTTTCCGGGGGGAATACGCTTGCACGTGCCCAGGGACACTTTCATAGCCCTGGGCATGAATCCTGGGCTCGAGTGGGTGAAATTTCAAAATATTTTCAAAGTCCTTTTTTCACCGTTTGGATGCATTTCCCCGGGCGGCCAGCGGGGGGCGCCGGTCCCCGGACCCATGCATGACATCCCCCGGGTCAGGGCTACCTTCCGCGTGTTTAGTTGGGTGGAAATATGGATGTTTTTTTCCGGGGGGAATACGCTTGCACGTGCCCAGGGACACTTCCATAGCCCTGGGCATGAATCCTGGGCTCGAGTGGGTGAAATTTCAAAATATTTTCAAAGTCCTTTTTTCACCGTTTGGATGCATTTCCCCGGGCGGCCAGCGGGGGGCGCCGGTCCCCGGACCCATGCATGACAACCCCCGGGTCAGGGCTACCTTCCGCGTGTGGAGTTGGGTGAAAATATGGATGTTTTTTTTTCCGGAGGGAATACGCTTGCACGTGCCCAGGGACACTTCCATAGCCCTGGGCATGAATCCTGGGCTCGAGTGGGTGATATTTCAAAATATTTTCAAAGTCCTTTTTTCACCGTTTGGATGCATTTCCCCGGGCGGCCAGCGGGGGGCGCTGGTCCACGGACCCATGCATGACATCCCCCGGGTCAGGGCTACCTTCCGCGTGTTTAGTTGGGTGGAAATATGGATGTTTTTTTTCCGGGGGGAATACGCTTGCACGTGCCCAGGGACACTTCCATAGCCCTGGGCATGAATCCTGGGCTCGAGTGGGTGAAATTTCAAAATATTTTCAAATTCCTTTTTTCACCGTTTGGATGCATTTCCCCGGGCGGCCAGCGGGGGGCGCCGGTCCCCGGACCCATGCATGACAACCCCCGGGTCAGGGCTACCTTCCGCGTGTGGAGTTGGGTGAAAATATGGATGTTTTTTTCCGGAGGGAATACGCTTGCACGTGCCCAGGGACACTTCCATAGCCCTGGGCATGAATCCTGGGCTCGAGTGGGTGATATTTCAAAATATTTTCAAAGTCC